>NC_057007.1:3107799-3141727 GCF_000002595.2 Chlamydomonas reinhardtii
GGGCCGAGGCAGAGGGGTAAGGCGCGTAGAGCGATTGGGGCAGAGCGAAAGCTTCAGGATTCCCAAACTCGAGCCCCACTCCTTACACGCCCAAGCAGCAGGGCTGAGATGCCGGCGTCGCGGCCGCGGTGGCGGAACCATCCGCTGTTATCAGCCGACTGCACCCGAGCGACCGCACATGCATTACCGTATCGCTCACAGAAACACACCCTCGGGACCGCCACCGTCAGCCCCCCTGTGGGCTGCTTCTGGGTCTTGGTTGCTTTGGGCTTGGAACAACCTTACCTCCCCACCCTTCGCCCCCCCCCATCCTCATCGTCACGCGCACACGCACACGCGCACCTTGAGCGGTGTGAAGAAGATACCAATGCCCGGAATGAGCCGCCGCAGCCGCGAGCGTTTGGGGTCCTGTCGGTGCTCCGCAATCCACCGCTCCATCTTCAGCATGACCTGTGGAGAATATATTTGGTGAGAGCGATCTTGGCCCAACACACATACTGTCGTTGCGATCGTTGCCTATCCTATGGAGCGCGGGTCCTTGCGGGGCGACTTGTGAAGTCCGGAGAGGGAGGGCCCACGCCTGCTGCCTCCGTGGCTGCTGCTGCCTATTCACGTGCCGAGGGTTCCGCACGCAGTCACCGCCACGGCTGCGCATCCCTTCCCTGTCGCCTTCCTTTCCACGCGTCGAGGCAGCCCCGGACCCCTCCCGCGCGCATCGTTCGAGCGGCCCAGCCCCGCAGACACTCCTTCCGACCTCCTGTGCGCCTCTGCAAGCCCTTCAGGCCCCCCCCGGTCCTCCGGGTCCTCTCAGAACCCGCTTCCCCCGCTGCTCCCCCTGCTGGTCCCCCGCGGCCCTCACACGCCTCCTCCCTTCAAGGCCCTCGCTCACCTCCTCGCACGTGTGCGTCTCGTGCATTCGCCGCATGAAGTCAATTAGCCGGTCCTGTTGGACGTGCGGCACGCGTATGTTTGTGTGTGTGTGTGTGTGTGTGTGTGTGTGTGTGTGTGTTTCGGACAGGACGAAGCCGTCAGAAAGGACTAGGCGGGGGCGAACGTTGTTGTTTGGGCGTGTGTGTGGGGTTGTGATAGTCTGTAGCGCAGGCGTGTCGGGGCGAAGTGAATATTGCGGGCGCCTGGGTGCCAGGGTTTGGGCACGCAGCTACACCACGCACCCACTCCCGCCACCACCATCATCGCCCAACCACCACGCACCTAACCATCCACACCTCTTCTCCCCACAAACCACACCCAACCCCCCCGCCCAACCATCCACTCCTCCCCGCCCCCCGCAAAACACACCACCCGCTCACCTGCTCCTTGAGGTGGCCTTTCCGCCGCAGCACCGCCGCGTCGCTGGCCGACCTCGCCCTCTGGCTGAACACCTCGCCACTCTCGGCGGTGTTCAGAAGCTCCCAGTAGCCTGCGTGGTGTTGTGCGTGGTGTGTTGTTTGGTGCGCGTGGTTATAACAGGGGTAGGCTGTTGTTGTTGCTCTGGTGGTGCGTGCGGTGGTGGCTGGGGTGGTGGTGGTGGCGGTCGGAAGGGGTTGGGAACACATGGCGCCAGGAAAGCAGGGGGGTGGTACAAGGCGTGCTGTCCCACTGGCGGAGCCTACATGGCGGCGGCTGTAGCTGCGGCTGTGGCTGTAGCTACGGCTATGGCGCTGCATGTGCTGGGCTGTGGCTGTGGCCCACACGGGCACAGGGCCGCTGGCATGGGGTGGGGGCTGGCCGACCACTACGGTGACGTCGTGTGTGGCCGGCCGGTTGGCCCCGGGTGCGACCGCCAGTTGTGGGTTGACCCAGTCGGCAGTCGTGCTACCGGCAACCGGCACCACCCACAGCACGACAGCTAGCTGCCAATCCCCACGGTACACTACTGCACTGCGACTCCAGTGCAGTGAAGACTAATGGAGAAGAGCGTTTGCGTCGCAACTGGTTTGCCACTGGCACGAAGCAGCCCCTCTCCGCTGTTGCGCCCCGACCTCTCTGATGTTCACCAGTGCAGCGCTAGCGAACCAGGCACGTAGCACATCGTGCCCCCATGCGCTTGGGCCTCCTCAAGCAGCGAGCCGGTCGCGACCGTACTGACAAGTGACAGACTCTCCACGTTCACGACACGGCCCATGCTGACAAGTGACAAGACACCCACATCCACGCGCCTGTTACACCACCTACCCCGCAGCCCGCCTTCTGATACATCAACATCGAGATGGTGATGTAATCAATCGTATTGCGTTGGTGTTGTGTTGTGTGAAAGGCAGAGAGAAAAAGAGAGAGAGTGGAAAAGGGCAGGCGAGGAGGTAGATGAGAGGCCGCAGGTGTGGGTGCAGTTGTGTGTCAACAGGCGGAAAGCGCATGGGCTGTAGCATGGGAAGGAATTATCGGGCGATGCGTGGTGGCAGGCTGTATGGTAATGTTGTGTGTTTGTGTGGCGGAGGCGTTGCTCCGAGCCGGGCGCCCCTTCGCTTTTGGGGGGCGGCGTGTCGCGGAGCACCAGCTCCCGCAATTGAGTGTAGCATGACTGGTATATTGTTGTGGGCGGGTGGCTGCCATCACTGAGACATGCTGAGACGCCACTCTTGGCTTGCTGCAGCAACACGCGTGCTGCCGCTGCCACATGCTCAGGCCCGGCTGCGAGGCCCGCCAACCCCAAACCCACCGCGCCAGCTAACCCACATGGACGAAATCACCGCTTTGAGGCGAACTAGCCCAGAAAAGCCCACAAACCCTGATGAAAATGGTCACTCCGTGGCCACGGGAAGTGTGCCAAACCCCAAAGCGCTGGCACACCCGAGCGCGCCCCTCCTTACCTATGTTAACCTCCGCCACGGGGCCTCCCGTGACCGGGATGAGTGCCGGGGCTCCATTAGCTGCTGCAGCCGGAACGGGAGCGGCTTGCGATGCAGCGCCAGTTGCGGCCGGCGCAGCGCTTGCTAGTGCGACATCGCGAACGCGGTGCGCCGGCAGAACTCTCCGTGGCACGCAGGACCGCTCCGCTGCACACTGCCGCCCTGAATTGACGCGAGTCGCCTTGGCGTGAGCACGATGAAGCATTGGACTATTAGCCGCGACTTTCAGGCTGTTTGGGCGTGGGGCATGGACAGACGAAGGCGGCCACACAGACGAGGTGCCTTGAACTGTAATGCTTAATGTAATTGAGGATGTAAGAGTAACGACGGATTGAATCCGGCTCGTCGAGGCGTTGCGTGGCGCACCACGCGGTGTTGCGCAAAGTCGTTTGTAAAAGCTGTAGGAGTTCTCCTAGACGCAGCAAGGGCAGAAACAGGTAGTCGACTTTCTATATTGAAGCACGCGTCGAAACAGGCGAGCGTCGCGCCTACGCGAGATGTGGCGGGGCGTGAAACGTGCTCAGAGTGCACATTGCTGCCGCACAATTCCCCTGTTAATTCGACTAGGTGGATGGGCCGCTACACGTAA
The DNA here is from genome assembly GCF_000002595.2 of Chlamydomonas reinhardtii. Classification (NCBI taxonomy): domain Eukaryota; kingdom Viridiplantae; phylum Chlorophyta; class Chlorophyceae; order Chlamydomonadales; family Chlamydomonadaceae; genus Chlamydomonas; species Chlamydomonas reinhardtii. The sequence continues at coordinate 3,111,238 of NC_057007.1, forward strand.
CATACATTTTACCTGATGGCTATTGCGGACTTCAGAGCATGCACTAGGCTGCTGCCAACCAGGAAACAAAGTCGCAAGGGTTGTTTGCGCGCGGGCCGATACGCGTTACCGGAGTGCGCTTGCTGAAGCACAAGATTACTGGTATAGGATTTGACTGTCGCAACCGCGAAAACAACACGGCCGCGTCGCGGAGGCAGCAGAAAACAGTCCCCCGGGTCAACGGGGCCCCTGGTGCGCCGTTGAAGAATTGTCAAGTTGTGAAGCAGAAGGAAGCCAGGAAGCGACGTCTGTCATCGTCTGCGAGGAATGAGCCTGCAGTTTTAACCGCTTCCATGGCAACACTAGGGGCCCCCCAAAACAGTTTGATAAGTCACGACGCCATTGTACACGATGTGCTCTGCGTTCCTTATGTTGCGCTGCTGCCTCGATCCATAACGCCTACAGTTTGGTGTTTGGAGGTAGAAGGCCCTCCGATAGCGCTATGAACCGCCCAGCGGTCTTCAAATATCACCACAATCCGCTACCATCCTAAGGGAGGCGTTGTCTACAGCAGCTAGCTCGCAACCCAGTCCGAGCCCAGCCGAGATGTCACCTACCTGCGTATGCTGGGAAATATGCTGGTCACCGTACAGTTTTGAAGCCGCTAGCACAGCCGGTTTACATGAAATCGCGGGCGACGCCCGCTTTGCCCCGCAGCCCCGTACCCCCGACTGCTTTCCGAGCATCCCCGACAAAGGCCACACCATGTGGCCACAGCCGCAGCCAGAGGGATGACACGCCCGGTTCCCGAGGGCTTCGCACTGAGCCGGGCGAGCTCCGGTGGGCGCTCAGCGCGGTCCTGTATTGCTAATCTTGATGAGTAAACCGCTCAGCGCGCTGGGTTGCGGGGCTCATCGACTGGGCCGTCGGCTCATCCGGGTGTGCGGACCGCTCATCCAGCTTGGCGGCCCTTCGCTGGGCCGAAGCTCTCAGCAGCTGAGAGCAGCCGAAACAGCCCGTGTCATCCCCCTACAGCAGCTCTAGAATACACCACAGCGAATGAGCAGGCGCTACTCTTGTCGGGTTTGCCAGTTGTGCAGCGCCCGCTACACCACTCCCTTGCACTTGGGCCGGTGCGTGCACTGAACCAGGTAACCGTACACGAGCATGAGTATTTACATGGGTTTGATCCGTGCTGCATGCGTAATTGCGTATGCCATTATCCCTTCCATGCACAGTCCGTGCGCGCGTTCTTGCATTGAACTCAACACTCGTGCACTGGTACTGTTTGCTGCCGTTGCCGTTGCCTTTGATGCCCAGGTGCGCCAGCAGGTGACGGGACCTGTCGGCGTACGCCTGCACCCGCCAAGGCACCCGCTCCCCCGCCTCTTGCACGCAGCTTGCAAGGCTGGCATGCGGCTCCTCAAGACGGGGAGCAAACGGACTACCGTACTGACACTGTGCTTAAACGCCCCCCATACGGCGGGCTCACCGTGCGTGGCGGACTTGCCTTTCACCCAGCCTGAGGCTCTTGGCCCAGGCGGTATCGGGCAACCCGCGCTCAGCTTCTGGCCGTCAGTCTATTGGAGCGCCTCACCGTGCTTGCCAATAATGGTGGACGGCCACGCGCATCCACGCGCATGTGGATGGATGCTGGGGTCGAACATGGGGATGACATTGAGACTGGAAGCCGTGAGCCCGATGGCATGATCCATGGCTGTTGTTGACGCCTGTTTACAGGCTTTCGATGATAGGTAACAGGGCCTGCAGCGCTGTTTACAGGCCGCACGAGTGTTGAGAAGCAGGGACTGTGCAACGGAGCGCTTTGACGTGAACGTGTTATGGCATATGACTGATTCACACGTCGGTAATGACCCCTGACTGATGTTCGCGGGTGCTGCGTATGCTGGCGTGCCCAAGGATCGTTGTTGGATAAGCTTGCTGGTCGCAATACCGTGTAAGTGTGGGAAATGCTGCGTGCGGACGCGGTATCAAGTTACCGGTAATCGAGAAGCGTCTTACAGCAAAAGTCTGCGTGAACAGAGGCAAGGGCCGTGCTGCAGGTGGAGTAGCACGCTGCGGCAGGTAGAGAGCGGGAGAGAGGCGAGGGTAAGGGAGCGAGAAGCAGGTGACAGGCGAGGCTGACGCAAGTTGGCGCACAATGGCTCGCTCATATGGTTACCTCGCGCGCTGTGAAAGGCCAGAGAGCTGTCGTCGTGGGCGTGCTGTAGTCGGGGTGGCATGCTGCTTCGAGGAAAGGCGCCTGCGGGAGAGACAGGGAAAACGGGAAAGGGCGAAAGGCAACGGAAAGCATAGGTGGCAGCCTGGCAGGACACGGCTACCGAGTCACATGTTCGCCCACCAGAGCTTCGCTCGTGAGAAGTCCACTCCCTCGCTGGGAGGCAGGGGAAATAAGGCGGGGTTCAGGGGGTTCAGGGGCGACCGGGGCCTTGGCATGGTTGTGGGGGAGTCGGGGAGAAAGGGGCGTTGGAGAGGCTGCGCGCAGTCCAGCTGCTATGAGAATGCGTCCACCTTCCTGGCCTGGGAGGCTGGGATTGAGCCATCTGGCACAGGACTTGCATCTTCGGGGAGCGGCAAGAAGCGGGCCCCGATGTAGGCCCTCGGGCGAGAAAGATTGGGCGATTCCGGGGTTGCATTCTCGCCGCGTGGGGCTGCATACGGTCCCCGAATCTCGCCAGCTACCCCTTTCCGGGGGGGTTGCGGGGGGGGGGGGGCGGAGCTCCCTGCCAAACACTAAAAACCAGGCACTTTTGGGCCCCCGGATGCCGTGGGCGAGAACATGATAGGGCCCTTCTCGCCTGCGGCGGCGGCCCACCCCTGGAGATGCAAGCCCTGATCTGGCGTTCCGGCACCGCACGGGGATCAGGCCCTCTAGCCTCTAGCTGTAGATGTAAGATACGGACACTGGGACTCAATCCTGCCAAACGCTCCGCTGGAGGGCGCGCAACCAGATGGCCCCGGCTCACGGTCTCTCACGCCTCGCTCGCGCCCGCACTCACCCACCCATACCTGCCTAGTACGGCGCCGCGCCGGCGCACACCACACACCCTCGTCTGCCACACACCTGCTGCAGAGACCTCGCCCTGGCTGGCAACCCTAGCGTCCCCTCATCATTCCTAGGTGCGCAACCGCCCCCCCCATACACCTCTTATGCGTGCTGTGTCCGGGTCCCACCCCTTGCGGCATGCCCTAGTCCACACGCACGCTTTCACCCCCACTCCACGTTGGCTCAAAACGAACCCGCCCGGCTCGCTACCATCAACTTGTATTGCTCAATTGTTGTTACATGCTAACGTAGATCATCCGTTGGCCTCCACCCGAGGCTGCTGCATGTGCAATCTGTGTGCCACACCGGCGGCGCTCCCAGCCTCCAGTAGGTGTGTACGCACTGCCCCACGCGAGCTAGCTGCGGCCGGTCCCTATTGCCTCGAGCAGTCTTCACTGAAACACGCCACCGCAGCAGTCGTACACTCAGCATGCAGTTGCCGCGAAGTTCGGCCGACCGCTCCAGGGTGGCCCATTCCAAAGTGACACGGGCAAGTGACAAGTCACCCCTTCCCCAACTGTGCAACCCCCCCCCCCCCCCGCAGAGAAGGGGGAGTGAACTCCGCTTGAAATAATATTTGATGCCGTGCTCACGGAACGTCGGCGTCTACGCGAACCGACGCCAAACGCCTGACACGTTCATAGCTCCTATTGTATCACCGCCTTGTCCCTCACCACCGTTCTTCAATCAACACTCCCGGTATGGGCAGCAACAAAAGTATGGGGCTATGCAGCCGTGCCGTTCAGGGGCCTAGGTATCATTTACCATCTAGGTCCCCAACGGTCCCCGGTGCGGCGGTCTTAATGCCGTTTTGAGATGCCGTGCTCCCGGAAAGTCGGAGCCTGTGAAAACCGATGCCAACACCTTACACGTTCATAGCAAGTCTATGGCAACCTGTCTGCCAGGCATACTCCTACACTTGCAACACCGCCTTGTCCCTCACCACCGTCCTTCAATCAACACTCCCGGGGCGGGCAGCAACAAAAGTATGGGGCTATGCAGCCGTGCCGTTCAGGGGCCTAGGTATCATTTACCATCTAGGTCCCCAACGGTCCCCGGTGCACCGCCGTTTTGGGATGCCGTGCTCCCGGAAAGTCGGAGCCTGTGAAAACCGATGCCAACACCTTACACGTTCATAGCAAGTCTATGGCAAACCGTCTGCCAGGCATACTGGTCCCTAACCACCGTCCTTCAATCAACACTCCCGGGGCGGGCAGCAACAAAAGTATGGGGCTATGCAGCCGCGCCGTTCAGGGGCCTAGGCATCATTCACCATCTAGGTCCCCAACGGTCCCCGGCCCGGTGGTCTCGCCGCCGTCATCTACGGTCTGCCCGGCCGGCCAACAGCCGCGCCCGGGCAGCAACTACCCCCCCCCACACACACACATCCGCATCTGTCGTTTCCCTAGTGCCCCAATACCCCACATGCTTGCTGCTAGCTTGCGCCTCTCTACGGGCGCCTTGCGAATGCAGTCCTGCACTGCATCTGACTTCCAGCGCCCATGCTCCATGACGTCCGCCAAAGAGGCGCCGGCGCTGGCCGCTGCCGTACGTTGCGGTGCCGTGCCGTGCCGTACATATACTGTGTGCTGAGCATGCTGGCATGTTGGGCGCGCCCGCCTGGCCCTCCCACATGGCCTGCAGCAGGGTTGGCACCGACCCGGGCGTGTAGGGAGTCAGCAGCAGCGGGTATGGCGGGTGTGGGGAAGCTGATGCCCAGCAGCAGGGTGCCTATGCGTGTCCTTTCACCTCAGTCTGCGCGGATTCGGTGTGTGTGACTACTGTACGCGTGCACCTGCCCCAATCTGCATGCATGCGATACGCAAGCTAAAGCACCTTGTAGCGGCGAATGCTCCATTCTGCGTACACAAACATCATGCCGGCTCATCATCATGCCGTCACCGCCTCCTCCATCATGCCGCCACCGCCGCCTCCTCGCTTACCTGCGTGTCACCACTGGCGCCCGCGCGCCTTCAGCAGGGCGCGCGCCACAGTTCCGTAGCCTCGCGTAGTCGCGATCTTCAGCGGCGTCTGACCAGTTTTCTCGCAGGGCAAGTTCACGTCCGCGCCTTTTTCAATAAGTAGCTCCACCACCTCCAGGTGCCCGGCGCTGGCCGCGAAGAACAGGCCGGTGCGGCCGCCGCTGTCTGTCTGCGGGCGACACAAACACGCAAACACACGAATAGTTAGTTGGGGCTATACAGCTACCGTAGGTATGAACAGAGCCGGGGGTGGCAGATACCGTATGCGAGTACAGTGCGGCAGTGCTGTGCCTAGTATCAGGTAGCTGGGTCTTTACCTCGCGCACGCACAACCCCAACCTGACGTGGACCCCTTACTTAGCTTACCGCATCCACGTCAACACCGTCTTCTCCGTCCAGCATTGACCCCACTGCTGTCGCATCGCCCTTCAAGCAGGCGTAGAAGAAGGCTACCTCCAGCTTACAACTCAAATTAATTAGCCGTGCGGTCTGCGTGCACACCAAGGACGAGTAGGTTACAAGCAACAAGGGTCCTCTGCAACCCAATCAGACAGGGAAGCCAATTAAAGCTGCAGCAGGCTGACCGCTCACAGCACACAGCATGGGCATGCATCACCTGCATGCGCACCGACCTACCTGTGCCCTGTCCTGCGCGTCGCGCTCCTTCCGCATGTCCGAAAGCCGCCTGTGCTCCTCCTCCCGCCGCCGTTCCGCCTCCCTCTGCAGCCGCTCCTTATCCCTCTGCAGCTGCTCTTTCTCCCTCTGCAGCTGTTCGTTTGCCCTCCGCAGCTCCTGCTCCCTCTGCAGATCCTGCTCCCGCCGCTCCGCCTCCCTCAGCTGCTCCTCCTCCCGCCGCTCCATCTCCTTCGCTAGACGTTGACGCTCCCACTGCACCCGGGCGACCTGTATGCGGGGCACGCATGCACGCCTTACCAGCAAGCAAGCCAGCAAGCGGATTACAGCAGGTCGAGTGATACAGGCACACACCCCTTGTGCCTCTGTAGTAGTGTCGGCAAAAGACACATCTAGATGCCCCAAGGCGTGTTCCGCAGGGTTATGTTCTTGTGTGGTGTAGAACTACGGTTCCGCCCACAGCCTTCCGACTACAGGGGCACACGCGCCTAGCGCCCAAAGCTGCCGGTTCTTTCATTTGCCATGACACAAGCAAGCGCGCGCGCACACACACACACACAATGCCCCGTTTGCCTTGTGCTCTTAAAGAAACACATACACACATGCACACCCACCCTGGCCTCGTGCGCCTGCTGCTGGACGCATGACAGGTGTGCGGACCAGCGCCCGCCGCACAGCGCCGCCCGCAGCAGCAGCGACTGACCACTGGGGGGCTGCAGCGGCTGCTGCTGCTGCTGCTGGCCAGATGTGGCGACCGCAGCAGAAGCATGTGTGCCCAGACCGCCACCGCTGGCCCCACTGCCAGCAGTCATCAGGTCCTCCATCCTAATGTGTTGCGCGAGCGCCGCAGTGGCCCGCTGCACCTGCTCCGCCAGCGCAAACACCTGCTCCTCCTCTCCATCACCATGGAAATCTGCCGCGGCCGCCGCAGCAGTCATACTCCTGCTGGCGCTGCCCGCGCCGCCACCGCTGCCGCCCTCCAGCAGCCCCTGCAGCGGAGACGGCGGCCGGCGGCCGTACAGAGCAGTCAGCGGCCCCTCACACGCCGCCAACAGGCACTCTGCCAGGCAGTCCAGGGCTGGGGCAGCAGCTGCTGGTACAGCAGGGGAGCAGGGCGCCACCGCCGCCGCCGCCGCTGCCCGCCCTGCCGGTGGGCGCTCTTCTTGCGGCTGGGTGGCGGCGGCACATTGCAGCGCTGCCGCCCGCAGCATCAGGCTTGCCAGCTGCCACTGCGGAGCACGGTACGTCGCCGCTTCGCATGATATGTCGCGGCCACTGTCTTCGGTGCTGGTGCTGTTGCTGGCACTGCCAAACTTCCGCTGCTGCCGCTTTTTCTGCTGCCAGTGCTGCTTCTGCGTCTGCTGCTGCTTGATCCGGGACCCTTTGTAGAGGCACAGGCGGCGGGCCAGTCCGAGCAGCAGCAGCAGCAGGCAGTCGGCCTCCTGTTGGAACGGTTGCCGGCCCCTGCTGCCGGCGCCACCGACTGCCGAGCTGTTGGCGTCTTGCAGGTCCATGATTGCCTCCTCCACAAGGCCACACAGCGCGCCGTATCCCCTGGAGGTGGTTACAGGAAGTACACGGTATCGTAAACATTGTGTGTCAACAGCCAGGGCGGAGCACACATAACATCTAATACAGCACGTAAAGCGCAACTACAGCAGGCGGCCCGCCTCCGGCCTTTGCTTATCACGCACGCACCTGTCCGCCAGCTCCGGCCAGCAGTCTTCTTGGCTGAGGAGCGGGTTGCCCACACACGCCGCCAGGCACAGCAGCATCGACAGCCGGTATTCTGGGAGCTCCCCAGCCAGCGCCCTGTAACCGCCGCCGCCACCCGCCGCCCGCATGGTCAGGGCCCGCACCAACGCCGCCAGCTGCGGCCGCGGCAGGCTCGGCGCCAGCGGCCGCAGCTGGTCGGCCGCGGCCTCCAGCAGCCAGCCTTCGTCATCACGCCAGCAGAAGCCTGGCGGTAGATCTTCAGCGCTACCCCAGCGGCTGTCGCGGCAGCTCGCCGCCGTCAGCTGCTGGACCAAGCCCAGCGCAAACAGGGCCACGCAGGCTGCGCGGCTGTTGCCATTGCCAGTGCTGCTGTCAAGCTGCGCCTGCTGCTGCGCCTGCTGCGCCGCCTGCGGCTCCTGAGCCGTGCCGTTGGCGTCAGCGCCGCCACCACCGCCGCTAAGCAGGGCCACGCCTAGCCGCATCACAGTCAGTGCCAGTTCGCGGTCTGGAACCCGCGCGGCTTCGCGCCAATGCCTGAAGCCGACCTTCTCAATAATGTCAGCGTCCGCACTGCCCTCCTTCTGACCGCCGGCGGCCGCCATCCGACCACTGCCCGCTGCCGCAGCCGCTGGAGGGAGTAGCACGGCGCACACGTCTGGCGGCAGCCCGCTGCGCACCATGGGCGCCGCCGCAGCCAGCAGGCAGCTCCACACGGTGGCCGCCGGGCGCGACGGTGGGCCGCATTCCGCCGCATGCTGCCGCACTTGCCGGTACCCCTCCGCAGCTGCCAACTCCGCCAATCCCGTGTAGCCATAGCCCCCGTCCTCGTCAATGCCGCCCGCCGTCGCTGTGAACAGCAGCATCACCAGCAGCTGCAGTGCAACAGAGGTGGTGGCCACGGAAGCCGCGCCGCTGCTGTCCCCGCCTCCGCTGCTGCTGCCACTGCTGTTGCACGAAGCAATTGCAGCCTCAGCTGCAGCAGCTGCCGGGAGCGATCCCAGCAGCACCGGCACCAGGCAGTGGACCAGAGGAATGCTGCGGCCGTCCGGAGCGCGCCACCCAACACCTCCGTATGCATCCCTGCTGCCCGCCACTGCCTCCCGCAGCGCTGCCGTGCCGCCGCCCAGGGTCAGCAGTGAGGCCACGGCGGCGTGCAGGGCGTGCATCGACAGCCGCAGCAGGGCGGCGGCGGTGGCCGCAGTGGCGGCGGCGGTGGCCGCAATGGAGGCGGAGGTGGCGGCGGAGGAAGGCCTGGAAGCGGCGGCGGTGGCAGCGGCAGGGTCGGGGCCCGCCGCTGTGGGCACCGCCGCCGACGGCAGCATAAGGTCTTGCCCGTGCTGCCAAGCCACCACGGCGACCGCCAGCCGTCGTACAGCAGCGGCGGCAACGGAAGCGGCAGTAGCAGTGGGCTTAGCACCGACGCATGCTGCAGCTGCAGCAGCAGCACCCGCAGCTGCCGCACGTCGCAGGCCTGCCTTCCCCAGCTTAACAGCCCCGCCGCGCGCGGAGCCGCCAGAGCCTCCGCCACTGCGACCGCCCGCTGCCTCAATTTCGTCTCCAGCCGCCAGCCACGCCGCATCCAACACGCAGGCGGCCAGCTGTAGCAGCTCCAGCGGCTGCATCATGCCACCGCCGCTGCCGCCGCTGCCATCGTAATTACCGCCACCGCTGCGTCTGTCACCATGGACAAATGCCGCACCCTCCTCCGCCTGTGCCTGCTGCCGCTCAATCGCCGCAGCCACCAGGTCAGCCATGCGCGCCAGCAGGCCCCCGCCGCTTCTGCGGAGAATGACAGACAGGCAGACAGGCACGGGATCAGACAAAGGTCGGTCGCGCACAACCCCCCGTTCCTCAGTACTTCCCAGTCGGCAAGCTTCATGAAGTCGCGGTTGACATTTGTCCAGACAAGCTCGCCGTCCACTACCTAACACGCACGGCGGTACTCACTTGCCAACGGCTGCGTGCAGAGTGCGAACCGCCTCGCGCCGCGGCAACAGCAGGTCATCCGTTGGCGGCGCGCCACTGCCATCGCCACCGCCGCCGTCGGAGCTGCCGCCGGCGCTGCCGCCACCGCTGCCGCCACCGCCCATCAGGCAAGCATGCAGGCAGCACAGGCGGAGCTCCTCGCTTCGGCGGGCTTCCTCGCTCCGCCCGCCGCCGTCCACCGCCGTCGCATCACCACCCAGCAGCACCAGCGCCCGTGCCAGTGCCTCAGGGGTCGCAGGCCGCAGGCTGGGGTGCGGCAGCAGCGGCCCGCAGTGCAGCAGCAGCTGGTGCAGCAGCTGCAGAGCCGCCGCCGTGACCGCCACCGGCGGTGCGGCTGCAGCTGCTGCTGCTGATGGCGGCGTAGAGCGCGGCGGCGGCTGGGCCTGCTGCTGGCCGCGAGCACTGCCATCGCCGCGAGCACTGCTGTTGCTGATGCCGCTGCTCCCCAGCAGTGCTCCCCCTCCGACCGAGGCGCCGCCGTCACTGGCGCCGTCGCCCACCACTACGCCAAGGCACGACAGCGCCGCCTGTACCAGCGGCAGGCCGCCCCCGCCGCCCGCCGGCAGCAGCAGCAGGTCGGCAGCCATGCCGGTCTGGCCCCGCACCACCGCCGACACCAACTGCAGCAACACCTCCAAACCTTGGTCGGCGTCGGCAGCGGCGGCGTCAGCGTCAGCGGCAGCGACAGCGGCTCTGCCGCCCCGCCGCTGCTGCAGCTCCGCAGCGCACCGGCCCGCCGCCCACACGAACCGCCGCCGCACCTCCGGGCACCGCGCACACGCCTCCGCAACCGCCGCCGCCACCTCTCGCTGCGCCTCCGGCCCCTCCGCCGCCAGCCACAGCAGCACCAGCAGCACGCGCTCTGCCGACGCGGCCTGCGGCAGCGCGCGCAGCTGCAGCAGCGGCAGCAGCACAGCTGGGCCGCCCGCCGACAGCAGCTGCGCCTGCGGGCCCTGCTGCGAGGTGCCAATGATGTGGCTGACGCTGACGAGGCAGCCCAGCACCAGATCCTGCACCAGTGACAGCACCGCGGGGGACTGCATCTCGCCGTCGCTGGAGGCTGCGACCGCGGCCGCGGATGCGGCGTCTGCGTCAGCAGCCTCAGCCTCAACCTCAACCCCAGCCTCAGCCTCAACCTCAGCCCCATAAGCCCCAGCCTCAGCCCCCGCCTCAGGCTGCTGCAGCTGCTCCGGGTGATGCCGTGCTTGGCCAACAGCTTGGCTGCTGCTGCTGGTGTCGCAGGCCCGCAGCACAGCGCACAGGGTGGGCAGGCAGCCAGCCCGAACTGCTGCAGAGCACGCGGCGGCTACGGTTGCAGCTGCGGCGGCCGCTGCTGGTTCCAAGCCGCGCGGCACGGCAGCAGTAGCTGGTTCTGCTGCGTCCGCAGCAGCTGCATCGGGCTGTAGCAGAGCCTCCAGCAGCCGCAGGCAGTCAACCACGCCCGCTGTGGCGGCAGGCACTGCGGCTGTAGCTGTAGCTGTAGCTGCGGCCGAACCGCCGGTGCTGCTGCCGCCGCCCACTCCTTCTCCAGCCGCCGTGGTCGCCGCGGCTGGCGCGGCGGCGGCGGCCGCCGCCTCTACCTGCGCCCGCAGCAACGTGGTGACGTCCGCCGCCAGCTGTGCCCGCTGCTCCAGCGAGAGCTGCGGCCGCGCTGCCGAGGGGCCGCTGAGGAACCAGCAGCGCAGGGCCACAAGTGCCAGCGCCCGTGCCTGCTGAGGTGTCGCCTGCCACTGCGGATCGGCGTTGCGTGCAGCACCAGCACCAGCAGCACACTTGGCCTCTGCTGCCGCCGCGCCGTCAGACAGCAGCTTGAAGCAGCGGTTGTGGACACGCGCCGCGGATTTGGCCTCATCGGTAGACGCCGGCCGATCGCTAGTCACGGCCTGTGAGCGAGCGGGCATGTGTGTTTGTGCGTGCATGGATGTTGGAGCGCACAGTGACGCAGGACTACTGTGTGTACGATGTGGTGCGATGCGTTTGGCTGGAGGGAATACGTACACGGTGGAACCGATGTCAGGCATCATGGCAGAACCAAAAGTGCTTGCTTCTACCGTATTGATGACCATGCACGCGCCCGCACCCGCGCCCAGTGGCGCCCACACATACACGCACCGTGACGAGCTGCCCGAACACCTCCAGTGCGGCCGCCAGCACCTCCGTCACCTTCACCCGCTCCACAATTTGCGCCAGCACCCGCAGCTGCGGCTCCCAGTCCACCAACATCCCGAGGACCGGGTGGGAAATCAGCTGGCGCAGGCCCTTGGCAGCAGCGTCGGCGGCAAGCTGGCGTGCTGTTGATGCCGATGCAGATGCAGTAGCGGCGGCTGCGGGTTTGGGGGCTGCCGGGGCGGCAGGACCTTCGGGGCCTGCCGCTCCGGCGCCGCCGTCGCCTTCAGTAGCTTCTGTGGTGTCGGGGGTCAGCGCCGCGAGCTTGAAGAGGCAGTAGTTGGCTGCCTGCGGAAAGGCAGGAAAGGAAGTTAGCACAGTCAGCAGTACCGTAACCTGCGAAAACGGCCGCGCTTCGAGCACTTGAATAGCCCCCTAGCCCGGCGCCCAGAACGAGGTAGGGCATCGCATCACAATCTCCCTCGCCAGTACTAACAGCAGCATGCACCCAGGCAAGCACCCAGCCATCTGAGCATGCAGCCAGCCAGCAAGCGTAGCACAGCTCGCTGTTCACATACTCACCCGCTGCACATCCAGTCGGTACCGCTCCACCTCCTTCGCCAGCCGGCCTTGCTGCAGCGCCTGGTCCAGCCGCTCTGTGATGTCATCGAGGGCATCGCCATGGCTGGAAACCGCCAAGCTCGGTGCGAAAAGGACGCTGAAGTCCTCGCTTTCGCTGTCGTCCATGCTTGATTCTGCTGTCCGCTATGGAAGTGGACGAGTAGACAACCTGAAGGCGACAACGGAAGAATAAAGCAACAATGAGATCGCTTCAGCCCGCATTCCGTCACGGGCCGCGTCACGGGTTTCCTCCCGCAGATCTTCCCCGAGATCTCAAATCCTGCAGCGATGCATCCTCTGTGGGTGCGCCGCAGTGCATCAAGCGATACACGAGTGTGCAGTAGCAATACCGTCGCCAGACATGCGTGGGCGTTTCTTACACATGCTTGCAGAGCCGGTCCGTTGCACGTTGCCTCGTCAGCTCAACCGTTGCGTTCGTTTATGTACATACCAGGTGCAGTCCCCAGGCATGGACAGTCGCCGCGCGTGGATGCACTTGCTATAAACCGCACATGGATGCATTTGCCCTAGAGCAGCCATCCAATCCCACATGCGCCCGCGCTGCTGCTGCGCGCCCACCTCACCTTGCTTAGCACGCACACCAGCCACGCCTCCATCAAGCACGAGAAGGTCGCTGTCCGCTCCATTAGATATATCCCCTCCTCCGCAGCCGCAGCCGCAACCGCAACCGGAGCCGCAAACCGGCCTCCGCCCCGACACACAGTGCTGCCAGCGACGAGGGTTGGGCGGCGGCGCGCTCGCCGCTGCGAGCTGGCGGTGTGCGTGCGTTTACATGTGGGCGAGCCGCGCGCGTTTGGCCCGGCCGCGGGCTTGCTATGGCTTGCTTGGAACGTGGGGCCATGGCTGCGGCGGCGACGGGGTGCGCATTGGTGCGATCGGCGCCACGCACGCTGTGCAGTCGGGGCCCCGCTCGACGCGGACACTGCGGCTGCTGTGTTGGCAGCTGCTGCTGCGGTGTCAGCGGCAACGGAGGTGGCGGGTAGCAGGTGCGTGGCGCTTCCTGTGCATTAGTAAGGAGCCGCTGCGCTGCCCGGACATGATGGCCTCTGCCGCCGCCGCATGTGTCGCTGCTGCTTGGACGTACAGCTATGCACATCCCTACGACGCCTCGTGATTGCACAGCCATCCAGCGCGCACTCCAGCAGCTGCATCGCCAAATGCCGTCCGTTATGCCGCTGTTGCTTGCTGGGTAGCTGCGGTCTCGTCCTCAACCCCTGCTGTGTTGCGTGTAATCCGCCACGGGCAAGCAACGCGGCACTCGCCCCGACATCACGTGCCCCTGTGACCCGCGTGTCGCCGCAACCAGCCAGCACCTGTCGACTGCCGCCACCCGCGCGGCATGCCTGCGGTAGTCCGCAACCAGACCGCCGCAGCCAGGCGAAGCAGCTGCCAGCATGACCAGCGGTGCGCAGCGACACGGTGACCAATGCTGGGGCAGGTTGGCGTGAGGCGCGCGCGCACCCCTCAAGCTGCGGTCCCGCCGGCTGGCACAAGTGCGTCTGCGCGAAGCCTGCTGATATCTTCTTTAAGCACGCCATTGTATAAAAGCTAGAAAACAAGCGAGCTGTCGGTGATGCCACCGAGAAATGAACAACACTGCACGTTGACTGTATTAAGCTAAAACATATATCTCTATGCTCTTTAACTATATGAAGTTTGGAAAGGCGCGCAGCCACGTTTTAACCCCCAGCTGTCGCTTGTCGGCGATGCGAGAACAACCGACCACACAGGAAGTGCAGGGGTAATTGCGGAAAGCACAAGTGCAAACAATAGTTGTCCAGCGAAATTTTTGGGCTGAGCCCCCCCAGCGAAGCGTTCCCGGGAGATTTTTGGTTCTCTATCCCGCGCCCGCCGCTGCTGATTTTGCTGCGCGCCAGCAGCACCTGCAGCTGCTGGAGGCTGGGCGCTGCACCCATTTCTGCCAGGGCAAGCAGCGGCGGGCGCGGGATAGAGAACTCCGCCTGGCTGTGGCGCGCGGCCCATTCCCTGGCATGCTGCAGCCCCACCACCATGCCGAACGCCAGCACCTTGCTGCCGCGGGGGAAGTGGCGGTCAAACAGCATTGGCGCCATAGCAGGGCCACCGCCGCCGCCATCGTAGCTGCGGCCGAGGTCCAAGGCAGCGGACACGGCCGCCTGAGCAGCTGGCGTGCTCCCAAATGCCTCCGCTGCAGCAGTCGAGGCCATGCGGGCGAACCGCTGCTCCACCAGCGCCGCCGCAAGTGCGGCAGCCCCGGGCCGCCCCACTGCCATACCCGCCAGCATCCCCTGGACTGTACGCGCAGCCTCGCCAACCGCCGCCGCGGCCTCAGCGCAGCGGCGGCGGCGGAGTAGCCAGCCCGCAGCGCCCACCATCGCCCCACCATTGCCCAGCGCAGCACATGCGCTGGCGGCGGTGGCGACTAGGCCCGCGGGAACCGCTGCTGCAGCCGCCTGCGCCTCCGCCAGGGCAGCGGCACGCGCAGCCTCCTGCGCCTCCGGCTCGCCACCGACACCCAACTCCTGCATCAGCTGAGCCGCCGCCTGCTGCTGCTGCCGCTGCTGGTCTGCCCACCACCCCGTGTGCAGTGACTGCAGCTCCCGCAGCGCTGCGGTGTTGATAGTGATCGCGCAGAGGTTGGTGCCAGCGTCCAGGCGGCAGTAGCTGCTCATCGTCTCCCGGCTGCGCTGCTGCTGCGCTACAGCCACCTGGTCCGCATACAGCCCCGCAACACGCTGCTGGAACCACGCGGCCTGCGCAGCGACGGCGTCCCGCTGGAACTCTGCTGCCTCCTGGATGGCCTCCGACGCCGGCACCCCACGTGCGCTCCGCTGCTGCAGGCGGCCGACCCCAGCGTGCAGGCTGGAAGCCACGCTGTTCATGAGCTGCTAGCTGGTCGTGCTGCACCGCCGCCGGCTGGTGGATAAGGGTCTTGGCCAGCGCGCGGCCGGCGGCGCAGCCCAGCGGCGGCCGCATGTACATGACCATGCGGCCGCACAGCATGGCTGCCCACACCTCACGCGCGTTGTTGGCCGGCGCCGCAATCACTGCCTGGCGCCAGAGAGCAACATCCAGGAGGCTGCCGCGGCGGATGCGGCAGGTTTGGCTCATGTAGGCCGCCAACTCTGCCTTTGCCGGCGCGCTGGTGTCCCCGCTGCTGCCTGGTGCCGGGCCCCAGTCCAACCCCGCAATGCTGGCCCCCACAGCGCTAGGTGTCCGCGCGGCCCACAGCAGCTTTGCTAAGCCCATCCGGGCAGCTGCAATGGCGACCCAGGCCCCCAGCGGCATCTCCTCTGTCAGCTCCGGGTGGTCGGGGAGGGGGAAGATGTATGCCAGCGCAGCTGCTGATGCCGGCAAAGCAACACGCGTCCTGGAACTGCCACAGCACCGCCGCTGGAGCGCTGAGGTCTGCGCCGCCCCGGCGGCAGAGCGCCGTGAAGGGCTCCGCCATGACCATCTCGTCCTCTGGCGGCACGTCTGCCTGTTGGGAGGCGGGCAGGCGCACTTGTGACACGAGGGCTAGTTGGGCGAGCCGTGACAGGGTAGGGCATGCGCAGCGTTCAGGGTTGGCGGATTGGTGGGGTTGCATGCACATGTGCAGGTAGGGGCGGGGCGGGGGGGAGGGCGGGGGGCGGGGGTCTACCTGGTTGGCCCTCATCCGGGCCTCAATTGCGGCGGCCACCACCACAGCTTTCACGGTCGCCTCGGAGCGCAGCGCCGCCCCAATGCCCGCCGCCGCCGCGGCCTCGCCCGCGCCCGCGCCCGCTGCGATCGCCTCGCTCTCCTCGCCGGCGCCCTGCAGCATGTACGCGGCCACATGTCCTGCTTTAGCAAAAGCAGTGGCGTAGAGGCCGTGAAGGCCGACGCACTGCAGGCAAGCCGCAGCGTGAGCAGCGTGCTCGGGCGGCGCGTCACCCGCCAGAACTACAGCCAGCGCGCGCCTGCGCCTGGTTTGAGGGCTCGTCTCTGCTTCTCTAATGTTGTCAGGCTGCTGGGCCGCGGTGAAAAGGGTTGCGTGAAGATTCGCGAGCTCGCCACTCTGCTTCCAAAGGGAGCCGAAGAGTAGGCTCATTGTTGTCGTCTTCCTAAGGTGTTTATTACACGGAGATAATAACTTGTCAGGCATAAGGTTCGGGTGACGCTCGTGGGGGGCTCAGCCCTGTTTCCACCTGTACAAAGCACGACAAAGCTGACACCCCCTTGTCCGGCAAACCAATCACATCACGCCCACATCGCCCCTTGGCCCGCATGGCCACACCACACCCATGCTGCACACCGGGGCAGTCTCTCACGAATCCTGGCACCTCCTCACACGGCAAGTGCAAAACTCGCACACATGCCATCAACTTCCGTCTTGCTGCACGCCGTCGGCCCCCAGACGCGCGCTTTGCAAAGGTGGCTCAGGTAGCAGCAGGTAGCAGCCGTGGAGCTATCTTTGATAGCAGGTTGCAACGAGTCAAAGATGTATGACCCATGACGCCACCCCTGAGGAAAGCTGACCGAATCCAGGCCGCCAATGTCCAGCCACGTGCTCAGCAAATGCTATTCCAGCTGGTGTGAACGGGCCCTGCCATCTTCATTGTGCAGCACCTGCTGCAGCTACCTGATGGAGCGTAAGGAATGACGCACGCCAGCCGAAATACGCAGTAGCTTTGCCTGCTGACGCAGGCCGCGCACACAAGCCCCAACGTCATTCAACAACTCAGCGCCACGCTCCCTCTTCGGCGCAAAACCCACCACCAGTGCAACCGGCGCAAGTTACTTATAACCAAGAATAAAGCTCTCTGTAGCGAAAGGAATCCCGTCACCGGTTGATGCCTCAGATCCCCATGTTTACTTGAGGCAGTTGCCGCCCGAGAAACAGACCAGCAGGAAGATGACCACCGCCAGCAGGATGACCGCCAGAGCCACCACGATCTTCATCCTGCGGGAAGCAAGGTGTCATTTCATAAACCGCAGCTATGAAACCATGCAGGGTGGGAGCCCTTTGCTTCTCTTTAATGTTCTTAAACACTAACCCACCTGCAACAACTCACTTGGAGTTTTGCATCCCACTAACCCACCCCCTACAACTCACTTGCAGTTCTGCATCCACATCCTGCGGCGGAGCGCTCGCCCTGTCCGCACAAAGCGGTCCGACTGTGGTTAACGCAAAGGTAGAGCGGGAGGGCGAGGGCGATGTGAGCGTATGAAATGTCAGTAACTGAGTAGCGAGTTGTATGTCTGCACATACTTGTCGCCTACAATGCGCCAGCCCCAAGTCCCACGTGTGCCCAGCCACGCGTCACAGCACGCCCAGCCGCTCTTTAGACATATCCATACAGACAATACACCCTTTGCTTGCTCCTCACAAAGCAACAGCTGCTAAGCTTCTACCCACTTCAAACATGAGGTTCTCGGTCTTGTCGGTCAGCAGCTCCAGCTTCTCGCCGCGCGCCAGCACCTTGTCAATGTTTTCCGTCATGATGCCCTTCACCTCATCCACCTGGACGTGACACACACAACACAAAACACACAGACGCACCAGCCCACTTCGTGACGGCTTAATTCCAGCAACATGTGTAGTGCCCCACATACCGGCAACCTCTTGGGCCCCCGCCCCTTGATGGTCGGGTTGCGCCCGACTACGGTACCGCACCGCCACCAGCCCGTATCCCCCATGCCCTTTCCCAGAGCCTGCCTCGGGTTGCCCACGCCTTGCTGCCCACATTTTGCTCCCATGTGTGGTCCCAGTAACTGTCCGCCGCATGGCATCGCCCGTCTGCCACATGACCTCCCCGCTGCCTCCGGCTGCCTGGCAGCATGACCCTCCTTCCCAAAGGCGTTCCTTGTAGTCGGCCAAGTTCCAGCTTCCATGGCCACCCCGCCTGCCTCCCCAGCAGCTGCTGCGTACCCCCTCACCTTCTTCTGCACGGACGCCACCTTGGAGTACTCCTCCGGGTACTGCGTCGCGTGCTCCATCGTAGACTTGAGCTGCTTGCTGCGGGGGCGCCAAGTCCACAGAAAAACGTCAAAGCTAACCCCGGTCCAGCCGGATCGCCGCCGCGTATTTTAGGTGTCATCTTCGCCCGTAGCCATCCCGCGGTCCGGTGCAACAGGCCGTCAGAGCTGCGGAGGCTGCCACCCAAGCCACTGGGTGACCCTGAACCGCTCCGCAACCCGCGCCAACTGACAGCCAGCCAGGGCTGAATCTCACTCCGTGCAACCATACACGTCCCAGCACCCCGTTTAGAGTACCATGTTGGGCCCCGCGCCCCAAAGCGCCCCGCCACACGCTCCCCACCCTATGATACCTTCACACCCGCCCCGCCGCCACGCCCAGCGCTCACGGCGCGCCACAGCACTTGTGCTTACCCAAAAGATGACTGGAGGCCCCCCTCCTTGCCCGCCAGGCCGGCCGCCTTGTCCGCATACTTGGACGTAAACTCATCCGCCACCTTGTCGACGAAGGCGGAGGGGATTGTTTTCCCCGTCGCCTCATCCGCCGCCACTAAAAACACTGCGACCGGGTACAGTCACAGGGCGCGGCGGGGCCAGACAGCGTCGGCTAGGAGCCCCAGTCGCGCACTGCTACATTCTGCATCAGATGTCATACCGCATTACAGGCTGCCGGCTACCTTTGTCGGTACCGCGCATCCACACGACCCGGGGCTGTGGGTGAGTGGGTCGGCTCTTCACGTGTTTACCCTTCCAGTCCAGTCCCTGCGCCCGCGCCTTCCGCTTCTTCCCTCCGAGGCCCTGTGGTGCCCCCAGCCTTTACATGCGAAGAGTGAATGGATCTCACCGAAGCCTCCGCGGCACAGGACCGTGAAGGTGTGCCCGTCCACGGCATAGGAGAGTTTGCCCTCCCCAGTCGTCCGGGCAAGGTACTCCTTGGCTACCGCGCCGAAATTCCCGGCAAACGCCGCATACTCCGCTAACGTGACACCATGGAGCAGCGAGATGCACGAATAAACAAGCGGCATTGGCACGCGGCCAAAGGTTTGAGCTGGCTCAACTACGAGTGCATTCCCACAAAGAGAACGCTCAGTCGCTCAAGAGGTTATCTATTGGAACGTGTGCTTATCATGTTCAACACTTGTAACATGGTCTGAATTGCGTCCGAACGCGGGCGTCACAGGTGTTGTGCCACAGGTCTGAGTTTTCTTGTTCAAGAGGCGAAGCGTCAAAGTGTATGGAGTAGCAATGTGTGTGAGCAGAGCTGTATTGGGTGAGTTTGGGCAAATTTTGGGGGGCAACTGGCCCATCGCTGACAGGGAGTCTGGCCCTCGGTCCCCAGACGTGGCGTTGTACAGGCGACTCCAACGCATTAGCCTTCATACTTTAATTTGAAACACCTGTACCAACTTACATCCGCATTTTGCTCAACTAGGGCGCTACTGAATTGAGCATTGATCCCGCCACTTGAGCTCCTGCTCGACTATGCCGCTAATTTACGCTTTTGTGGCTCGAGGGACCACTGTCCTTGCAGAGTACACGCCCTACTCGGGCAATTTCAACACTGTCGCGATAGAATGCCTTCAGAAGTTGGCCAACCCGGAGCCTAAATTTACGATTGCGTGCGACCGGCACACCTTCAACTTCCTCGTGGCTAACGGATTCAGTAAGTCACGAGTGGGACAGCTGCAGGGCGTCGGGCCCGGAGCTTGAAAGCCATGCCAACGCCGAGGCCACCTTCCGACGGTCCCCGCGCCCGCTGCCCGTTTGCCTGCAGCCTACCTGGTGGTTGCGGATGAAGCATATGGACGTCAAATTCCGTTCGCGTTCCTGGAGCGGGTGCGGGACGAGTTTGAGGAGAAGTACGCGGAGAAGGCGCGCACGGCAGCGGCGCTCTCCATGGACCGGACCTTCGGGTGGGTCTCCGCCCGGGTTTGGAATTGGTTGCATGGGCGCAGGGGCAGGTGTCATGTGCGCGTGCCGGATCGACACCCGATGTGGGCAGCAGTGACGGGCACGTGCCAGAACTCTGGTCTGGTTGACACATATCTGAGAGGTGGCAGGGCGTTGTAATTCATACGGGGCGCTTACTGCCAACC
Source organism: Chlamydomonas reinhardtii (assembly GCF_000002595.2). NCBI lineage: Eukaryota > Viridiplantae > Chlorophyta > Chlorophyceae > Chlamydomonadales > Chlamydomonadaceae > Chlamydomonas > Chlamydomonas reinhardtii. The sequence continues at coordinate 3,131,364 of NC_057007.1, forward strand.
CTATGCAGGCCACGGCTGAAGTCGCACATGGAGTACTGCATGGATCACCCGGAGGAGATCTCCAAGATTGCAGCTGTGCAGAAGAAGGTGGGCTGGGAGGTCTGGGCGGGCGGGCAGGGCGGCGGGAATTTGTTGGTGCTGCAGGTTTGCGCACGGTCGCAGCGCGGGTGAGTTGGCTGCAAGCTTACGAAAGAGAAGGCCGTGAGGATTCAAGGTCGTTTTTGGTATGAAAAAAGGCAGGGCAGGGTGCGGTGGCCTCTAGCGGCCGAGCGGCATCACGCCGCCGCCGTGCACGCGACCGGACCCCCGACACGCGTACGCTTACACGAACACCATTATGCACACCATGCCGGAACACGCCAGTCGCAACATACCAAACATGTGCATATTGCTGCCTATCCTGGACACTGGGCAGGTGAACGAGGTGAAGGACGTGATGGTGGAGAACATTGAGAAGGTGCTGGAGCGCGGCGAGAAGATCGAGCTGCTGGTGGACAAGACCGACGACCTGCGCAACCAGGTGGGGTGGGGTGAAGGGGAAGGGAGGGAGGGACGAAGGTGTGAGGGACGGTTTGGGTAGGGGTTTGGAAGACCTTCGGTTGGCATGACGGGGCGCATTGCAACTTGCGGTTATGGAATGGTCTGCGGGCGGTGTGGGTATGACAAGGTGCCAATGCAACGTGAAACGTGCAACCCGCAGGCGGAGCAGTTCCAAAAGAAGGGACGGCAGCTGCGGAACAAGATGTGGTGGCAGAACTGCAGGTGGGTGGCATGTATGACCGTATGTGAGCGGGCGAGATAGGGCGCGAGCCTGCGTTGTGTGATCGTGCATACCTGATCGGCAGCGTGCACATCCATGGAAACGGGGCTCCTGCCATTCGCTGAAACCCATTGCCGATTGCTGCATTCATGCGCGCCCTCCTCGCAATGTGCCCCGCTCGGTCCCACGACAGGATGAAACTGATCGTGCTGTTTGCAATCCTGTTGCTGGCGGTGGTCATCTTCCTTCTGGTCTGCTTCACCGGTGGCAAGAACTGCACCAAGTAGGGCAGCCCTGTATCGTCCTGGGCCCTGCTCACGCGCCGGGAGGGGTCCAGGAAGGGATGAGAGGCGGTCACGTCCGACCGGCAGGCAGGCCTGCTGGAGTCTGGCACAGGGCATCATAGCAGCTGTACCAAGGCGAGGAGCCGATGGAGCCGGGTTGTCAACATGGGTTTCTGGGTATAAAGCATCACACCCTACAGACCACGCTTGCCCGGACGTCGTGCCCCTATGCGGTCGGCACGACGCCGGGCGCTTGGCGTGATGACGGTCGCCTCGTGTGGCAGGTACCCAGCCGGGTAATGCGTGCCGGTACTGGGCGCCGGGTGTGGACTGAAGCTGCCCAGTGGCAGCAAGAGTGCAGGTGGCATGCAAACACGGTGCGAGGGGGCTGTCGGCGAAATCATGTTGTGTGACGGCGTGTCTGTGTGTGTCAATGAGCACGCAGGTTGACTTAATAGAGAGTCGTGCTTCGGCAAGTGCGCGACCATATTAGCACCTCCAGGGACCAGATTCTCCCGCTCGAGGCTGATTTATAGCTAACAATGCTTCACCGCTAACGCAATGCGTGGCGGCCGCTGGTGTTTGGTCGATGGTTCTTTGTTCTTTGCGTGTGGCTGTAGGACTAAGGTCAAGAGAGGGAACTGAAACCTTGCCTGTCCAGGCAGGGTGCGGGGGCAAGCTACATGCATGCAGTATGGGAGGGCGTAGGTAGAACATTAAAAGGGCAAAAGAAACTAGTAGTGCTCCATATGCTGCTGTTTGGGGAGTTATTGGGGGAAGGACGATGCTCAAGGGGCATGTTTTGGCGGGTAGCCTGCACTTGCGGTTGGGGCATCCATGCATGACCCCTGCAGTATGTACGGTATAGCATAACTGTAGGGATACTACACCAGTGGTTGTGTACGGTATGCAACGTCCTTGCATGATGATGGCCAGTTGCGCCGGGCGGCCGGGGCGACGCTTTAGCCGTTTAGGCTATCTAGGCCGGGTGTGCCCGAATGTAAGGCGCAGCCATGTCAGGTCCGACACGCTCCCCCATCCCTTGGAGTACCAATCCACATGCGTCAGTTTGTACCGCTAGCGCCTGAATAAAGTGCCCGCAACCGAGGCCGCCACCGTCTCGCTTCGAGCCTTCGAACGCGGGCCCTTGCGGCCCGGGGACTTAAAGTTCAAGGGGCGGCTTGGGGACTTGGGAGCGGCGGGTGGGTGCCTTAGGCAGCAACCGCGCTCACGGCCGGCTCCTTCAAAACCAACCTATGACCTCTATATGTTTTGGTCAATTCAGCAGGCCGCAAGCGCCTGGGCCCCGGCATCCTGCAGCATTCCATGCCGCGAGACAGTGCGCTTCCCTCCACAAGCCGTAGCGACCAGCTGATATATCGTGTTCTGGCTGCAAAATTTGCCGGGCGAGTCAAAGCTGAACTACTGCATGGAAGCAATCGCTCATTGCGTCCACCAGCGCCATCGCAGCGCCCGCAGACCCGTTCGGCACACACAGACACTCACTTGAGTAACTAGGTTCCCCCCTGACCTCCCCTGTCACCCCTGAACACCCTGGTGAGACACCCGTCGCCATTCCTGCTTTTTGGCCTAGGATCTCCTAGCAGTTCTCTCAACCGCCTGCACGGCGACGCGTAGTGCGAGTATTTCTAGGTTGATACCCTTGGGGACGGTGGATAGACTGCGCATGCGCCTTGTGGGCTCACAGGATTGGCTTCCATTTCGCGTTGCAGGCATTTCAGCAGCGACTATTAGCGGCCTCCGCACCTGGCCCCGGCAGCGGGGCCATGACGGAGGCCTGTTCGGAGCTTAGGGACGCGCCGATGCAGTAGTTGTTGACTCGGTCGGTGGGTTCAGCTCGGACCCGGTCCCGAACAGCCAGCAGGGGCCATGAAGCTTAAGTTGAAGGTGGGCGGGCAGCCGAGCGCCAGCCAGGCGGATCCTAGCAGCGGCGCGACGACACCGGCGCAGCCGACTGCGTCGACAGGCGCAACGGCCAGCAGGAAGCGCAAGGACCCGCCCGGAGATGGAACGACGGCGGAGGGGGGCGCGCCATCGGCAGTGCCGGCGCCGCCCTCGGCCTCCGGCCCGCCGCTGAAGAAGCCCGCGACCGCGTCTACAATGGCGGGCGCAATGGCACCGCCGCGCCTGAAGATTGCGCTGCCCGGCGCCAAGGCCGCGGCTGCGGCGGCCGCGGCAGCGGCAGCGGCCGCAGCAGCAGCCGGAGCTGGCGGAGCACCGGCGCCCGCGCCCGCGGCGCCTAGGCCCGCAGCGCCAGCACCGGCGCCGGCAGCGGAGCCGCCACGGCCAGCAAACGCAGGTGGCGCGGCAGGGCCAGCAGGCCCAGGGCCGGGCAGCGCGCGGGGCGCCACCGGCACCGCCGGCACAGCGCCGCTCCCGAGCGGCACGGGCGCTGGGGGCGCTGCCGCCGCCCCGGCGCCGCGCCTGGCCCTCAAACTGCGGCTCGGTGGCTTCGGAAGCGGCGTGAAAGCAGCACCGGCGCCAGCCCCAGCCCCGGCACCGGCGCCGCCACAGGAGGCGTTGTTCGCGCCGCTGCCCAGCGCCGCTCCGGCAGCGCCAAAGATCAAACTGAAAATGAAAATGCCTAACATGAACATAGCCAGTCTGGCGGCTCGCATCGCGCGCGGCGGCGCCGGCGACGGGGACGGCGGCGCGCCGGCGGACGCCGGCGGCGCCGGCGCGCCTCTGCCAGGCGGCGGCGGAGCCGCGCCCGGGGCTGGCGGAGCCGGCGGGGGCGCGGGCGGCATACGCCCCGCCGGGGCCTCCATGGGTCTACCACGCATCAAGCTTAAGATGCCCATGGCCAGCTTGGGCGGCGCGGGCGCCACGGTGACGACCAAACCCGTGATCACCACCACCACGCGCCCCGCTGTCGCGTCCACGAAACCGGCGGCGGCGGGCGCCGCCGGCCTGGACGACATCCTTGACGACGTGGACGACGATTTCGGGCCAGATCCGGATTTCGCGCCGCCAAAGCGCGGCCGCGGCCGGGGCCGCGGCCGGGGGCCGGGCCGCGGCGCAGTGCCGGTGGCGGCGCCCGCCGTGGCGCGGCCCGGGCTTGCACGCGGCGGTCTGGCGGGACGCGGGCTGGCGCGCGGCCGCGGCCGTGGGCTGGGCCGCGGGCTGGGCATCGCCGCCGGCCGCGGCGCGGTGGTGGCAGCGGCGTCGGCGGGGCGCGGGCGCGGCGGTAGTCGCGACCATGCGAACAAGTTTGAGCTGGAGCGCTGCTTCGAGCAGATTGTGAAGCAGGACAAGGATGGGCTGTTCGCCAAGCCGGTGACGGATGAGCTGGCGCCTGGCTACTCGGAGGTGAGCGGCGAGCGGCTTGTGGGCGGATGCCTTGAGGGCGGGGGGCTAGAGGGCGGGTTTAGGAACACGCACTGGCACTGGTGTATTTGCAATCAGGAGCGGGAGCAGTGGCTTGCATGCGCGAATGTGCATGCGGGGCAGACCGGTGCATCAGCCGGAGGCGTCAGCCAGGCCATGGTGCCTTCGCCTTCCTGTCCCAATTGCACTCCGTCAAATGACGTCACCCCGGCAGTACGCTCGCGGCGCCTTGACCACCTTGACGTACCCACCTCCCGCCTTCCCTGCCCGCCTCCCTCCTGTAGGTGATAAAGGACCCCATCGACCTGTCCCTCATCCGGCAGCGGCTGGCGGAGGGCTGCTACGACACGTGGGGCAGCCTGGAGGTAAGAGGAGTGGGGAGGAGTGAGGTAACCGACAATGGAGGAGGGTGAGGGTAGGTTGGTGCGGGGGAGGGGAGAGGGCATGTGTGAGCACGGGATGCCGCTGTGCCGCGGGCGTTGTTCACATCGGGATACCACCAGTCCGACTTACAGAAACTGTGCTTCGATACGGAGCATCTTATCTCTAGTTCCTTGCATCCTCTCTCTCTCTCTCTTTGTCTCTCCCTCTCTCAGGCTGACCTGCTGAAGATGACCAACAACGCCAAGACCTACAACCCCGAGGGCTCCAATGCCTGGTGGCACGCCGACCTCATGGAGAAGATGAGCCTCAAGTACATCAGCTGCGGGCGGCAGGTGGGAGCGAGGAAGAAAGAAATTATCAACATATGAGCGCGAAGAAATAAAGAATCAAGATATTAGCGATACGATTGCGACCATTGCTACGACACCTGCATGCACTTTCCTTGCGCCACGCAACACCGCCGCGCACGTCCACACCTCAATACCGCGACACACCCGCGTCTCCAATCTTCCACAGGGCATGCAAAACTACCGAGGTGTGGCGGCCAGTGTGTGGCGTGACCTGCGTAAGCCCGCGGGCGACGGCGCCACGTGAGTGGGCGGCGTGGGCTAAGTGCGGTCTCACGGGATGTGGGTGGGGGATGCTGAATGGGGAAGGGACCCGCCGAGGGGGAGTCGCCGGCGGTCGCCCCTGCCCAGGACAGGACGGGATCTGTCCTCGCCGCACCCCCACGCCTCTGCCTGTGCTCCACTCGCTTAACTTGATATGGTTGAGCTTGGGCTGGTACTTACAACCCCCGACCCAGCCTCAGTCGTCACTTCATTCCTGCGCACATCACACCCCTCCCCGAACCGCGCAATCCTCACGCCTCCACTCTCTCCACAGGGCCATCCCGCTGCAGCCGCGCTACACCTCCGCCGGCCCGCGTTTCGACAAGTTCGGAAACGAGCGAGACCCCGCCGAGCTCAAGCGCCAACGCGCGGCGGAGGCGGCGGAGGCCGCCTCGCTCATGCTCGAGTCGCGCCTGCGCGAGCGCAGGCCGGGGCCCGGCGCCCTACGCGACGACGGGCTGGGGCTGGGTGGCGAGGGCGGCCCGGGAGGGCTGGGCGGCGCCGGCGGCGTGGGGCCGGGCGGCGTGGGCGGGCCGGGTGCGGCGGGCGGCGCGGGCGCGGCGGGGCGGCGCAAGCACCGCAACCAGGGCATCCGTGTCATCGAGGCGGACGCGCGGAGGCTGTATGCGGCCACGGTGAGAGTTGTGGCGGGCTGTGGGAAGAGTGGGGAACAGAGCGGGGAAGGAGCACAGGAGCAGACCAGAGCGGGTTGTCGCTAGCGGAGGGGCCCGGGCCAGAGGGCCAGGGCCATTCGCCTAAGTTCAGGGCTGGCTCTTCAATGGCGAGGGCAGCAGGTACTACTCATTGAGCAGGCTGTGGCGCGACGATGCCTTGACTCTCCTCCCTTTCTCCCTTCCCATCCGTTCCTCCCAACCATCCCCACCACCCCTACCATCCCCGCTATCCTCACCATCCCCACCTCCTTGCCAACACACAGCTGGGCGACGACCGCTTCTCCTACAAGTCGCGGCCGCCGCTGTCCACCGCGCCATTCGCGGGCATGGGCGGCCTGGCCACCGGCACCAACGCCGAGGGGCTGCCCTTCACGCTGGTGCGCCCCTCGCTGCAGCCCGCCTACCCCTCCTGCGACGTGCCCGCCTCCCTCTACGCCTCCAGCCTGGCCCGCTTCATCAGCAAGTGCGGCAAGGCGGTGCAGCTGGCGGCGATGAAGCGCCTGACGGCGCCGCCGCCGCCGCCGCCGCCTGCGCCGGCGGCTCCGCACGGCCACCCGCATCCACACGCCCACCCTGCGCACCCGCACCCAACTGGGGCAGGGCACGCGGGCCCGGTGGCGGCGGCAGCAGCGGCAGCCGGAACTGGAACTGGAGCTGGAACTGGAGCGGGCGGGCCGTCGGGCGGCGCCGGGCTGCCAAATGGGGTGCATGGCGTGCCGGCGGCGTCAGGGACGGTCATGGCGCCTCCAAGGGCCGCGCCTGCCGCTCCGGGTATCCCTGCGGCGACGGCGTTCTCGCAACCGGTCCTCAGCATGGCGCCGGGGCCTGGTGGAGGCGCCGGCGGGTTGGCGGTAGGTACCAACGGCGTGGCTCCGTCGGCAGCGGCGCCGCCGTCAATGCAGCCCGGTGTGCCGCTGGCTGCGGCGCCTGCGCCGCCGTCAGCTTATGCGCCCATGCAGCCCGGGCTGGCGGCTGTGGCGCCGCAGGCTGTGGCCCAGCCGCCGGCGGCTGCTGCTGCTGGTGCTGGTGGCGGTGGCGCTATGACGCCGGGCGCGATGCAGGCGGCAGCGCAGCTTCAGGCGATGTACCCGTGAGGTCTGCAGCCGAGAGTGATGGCGCCCGGGGACCGGGGCGATGGCTCCGGCGGTTGTGATGTACAAGCAGCCGGCGGCGCCGTCAGGGTGAGGACGAGACGCGGAGGCGCTATCTAGACGAGGACGAGGAGGGGGCGGCAGTGGCGGCGGCCGCCCGCATAGGTGGGCTGTGTGATCCCCATGAGGCTGAGGGCTGGGACGTGAGGGCTAGGGCGTGACCGCGTGAGGGCTAGGACGTTGCAGCAGAAGGAGCCACGCAGCAGAAGGAGCCACGCAGCAGAAGGAGCCGCTGGACCCTGGTGGCGCTTCGCGTGCACGGCAGTGGGGGCACTTGTTTCGGATGCGTGACGTGCCCTCTCAGAGTGGCGCCGCGGCGCCGGCGGCGCCAGTATGGCATGGAGCCATGGACGCAGCGCCGTAGCAGTAACGCATTGCCGAGGCGCGTGTTTGTTACTTGGTTTGACATGTTAAGCATAAGTCCGCCAAGGACTTGACTACCGTACCGCTTGGCTGAGTTACTTGAATGGCGCCTGAAGCAAGTGTCAAAATGGCTGCGGGTGCGCAGCCCGTGTGGACACCGACGCGTATGTTGAACGATGTCGCCATATAAGCGTATGCGAGGTGCAAACGTTGGAACGGTAGGGGTGGTGAGAACGAGATTAGGTGTTGGCCTCGACAGAGTATGGGATGCGGAAGCGGCGCGGTGCCAGTCCATGGCTGGCGCCGCAGGGAGGGCTGACCCGGCATACGCCTCGTCGCGCGGCGGGATCATGTGTGTCATCTTGGTGAAAGTGGATGTGCAGCGCTGTTGTGACTGCGCTCAACGGCGGCGTCTCAGGTTTCGAGCTGTCAATCACCGCTGCCACACATCGGTGTTCGTGTGTTTGGTGGTGGGGGGGGGGGGTGAAAGTCTGAACGGCGAAAGGTGATGCCCAGCTGCAGGTGCCGCGCTCACTAGTGAGATGGGCGTCCTGACTGGGTTTACCGTACAGCATCGCGGAACTTGCCACCGCGAGCTTATGTAACGATAACGGCATGGCAGATATCTAAACGGCCCCGCGCACACAAGGTCCAGGCGGGTTTCGTCGGTACGAGCAGTAGCACGAGCAGTAGCCTGGAGTCATGATGGTGCCGAGCCGCCGAGGTCAACGGGCGCCCCCAAAGCAAGAAGCTTCTAGCTGCTAGCACATGCTCCCCATGCATGGACGTTCCAGACTTCCAGTCCCCGCATGGACACTCCAGCGTCCGTTGACTTGGCCGGCAAGGCACATGGGACGTGAAAGCTCATGTGCATGCGAATCTGTGAACGGGATGAACGTGGGCGGCTTGGGAGCGTGCGACTGTGAATGGGCTGCGGCGAGCCGGGCGAAAACACGCCCTATAATGTCACACTTAGCCACCACTCACCAAAGCGAAATGCATTACCTAATACGTATCCTCCCTACCCCAAGTTGCCTGTTGGCATCACTCAGCAGTCTCCTTGACCACCACGTGCCCTCCTCCCTACTGCGACACCATCCGCATCCCGGCGGGATACCTGCGCGGCACACGCCCCGCCGCCGCCGCCGCTCAGCACTTGGCCCAATGCAACAGCTCGCCACCCAGCGTCCCGCAGATGACGTCCCCCGTCTCGCCCACACACGCCACACTCAGCGGCCAGCTCTCCAGCGGCACGGTCACCGCCGCCGCCCGCCGCCGCAGCTGCGCCGCCGCCAACGCGGCAGCGGCCAGGTAGCTGGCAGAAGGTGCCGACGGCACTCCCGCTGCGCTGGCGGCCGCGCCGCCGCCTGCCAAAGTGCTTGTCGCGGAGGCCCTAGCTGTCGCCATGGCTTCCACTGCCGCCTCCACTGCGAGCTCTGCATTACGGCTCGCGGGCCGGAAGTCAGAAAGCACTAGGCCTGGCCGCGTCATCGTCGGGGCTGCCGCCGCGCCACCCTCGCCACCGCTGGCGCCAGCTGCGACGGAGGCGCTTTGTCGGAGCAGCGCAGCAGGGTGCCAGAAGCCGCACACGTCGGCATCCCAGGCGCCCTGCATCGCGCCCACCAGACCACACACGCCCTTGAGGCCCCCCAGCGGACCCCCCGCCGCCGCGGTCGCCGCCACCGCGTCCCCCATCGCCGCCGGCCTCGAGCACAGCAGAGCCGCCAGGCTGGCAGTCGTGACGCCGCTGCCGGCGGCGGCGCCGCCGGCTGCAGCCACGGCTGCAGCCGCCTCGGCTGTGGCTGCCGCCGCCGCCGCCGCCGCGGCGTAGGCTGCGGTGAGGGGCGAGGGCGCGGGGTAGGCGTGACTGGGCGCCCCCGCCGCCAGGTTCCACAGCGCGGACGAGCCGTCCTGTGGATTTTTGTGTGGGTGGTGTGGCTTGTGTTGGTTGGCATGTGGTGTAGTACGAGTGGGGGAAGATGTGCAACTGAGTGAACTGTGTGATGACAGCCACTAAGGATACCCACCAGAGTGCGGCCGCTACGCCACCCACCCACACACCAACCCACCCACCCACCAACCCACACACCCACGCACCAACCCACCCACACACCCACACACCCACACACCCACCCACCCACCCACCCACCCACCCACCCACCCACCCACCCACCCACCCACCCACCCACCCACACACCCACCCACCCACACACCCACACACCATCATCAGCAGCGCCAGGCGGCTGCTGTCCCGCGGGTCCGCCGCCAGCCCCGCCACCACCGGCTGCCAGCAGCCCAGCGCCGCCAGCGGACCGCGCAACTCCCAACTGCCAACCACCGCCGCCGTGGCGGCGCCGGCGGCGCCGCCGTTTGGCGCCGGCCGGCAGCCGCCCAGGGACATGATCCCGCCGTTGCTGCCGCCGCCGCCGATGCCGCTGGTCATGCTGGCTCCGCCGCCGCCTTGCCCGATGCCCTTGATGCCGCTGCTGAGGCCGCAGGAGGCGCCGCGCACGTCCCACACCACCAGCTGCAGATGTGCGGGCACAGGCGCGGATGCGGGTACAGGTGCAGGGGCGTGGGCAGTATTGACGCATGACGGACACAGAGCGCATGCACAAGCCTAGAATCATTGGCAACGCTTTGAAAACACAAGGGTACAGCACGATTCAAGTAGCGTACGCAACTACCGCTCTCATCCCGCCCTCAAGTAGCTTACGCAACTCCCGCTCTCGTCCCGCAACCGCCCCCTCCCCTCCCCTCCCCTCCCCTCCCCTCCCCTCCCCTCCCCC
>NC_057007.1:3141827-3196025 GCF_000002595.2 Chlamydomonas reinhardtii
CCTCCCCTCCCCTCCCCTCCCCTCCCCTCCCCTCCCACCCCCACGCCTCGGCCCACATCCCATAAGTATTATCGCTTGCAACTAACGCCTCTGCCTGCACTCCGCTCGTTTTCGTTGGTTTTGGTTTAATTTGGGCTGGTATTTACAACTCTCCCCTCCCCTCCCCTCCCGTCCCACCTCACCGTGCTGGGGTGCACCACCCCCATCAGGCAGTGCGCCTCCCCCGCCGGCGCCTCCAGGGGGGCCACCAGCGCCGCCGACCCGGGGCACGGCAGCCGCGCCGCCGGGCCGCGGCCGGCGCGCTCGTCCCACAGATGCACGACGGCTCCGTCGGGGCCGCTGGCGCGCCCTGCCGCCGCCAGGCTGCGTACGGGGCACAGGCGTTATGTAAGGAGGGGTCGCGGGCGTTGTATAAGAAGCGGTCACAGGCGGTATATAAGGAAGGGGCGCAGGCGGTTAGTTGGGGGTGTGGACTGGGTGCTGGGCTCGTGCTGGAAGGCGGGTGTCGCAAGTGGACACACGTGGAGGCACGTGGGGACACGGAGCCATGCTTAGGGCATGCAGTTTAAAACGCACCCGCGCAACAACGCCTGAACAAGTGGACACTCCTCAAGACCCTCAAGACAGCACTGGCGTCATTGCTTATGCCTCTACCGCCCGCCCTCCCTCACGTGTAGGGCGCGTCGTGCGAGCGCGGGTAGCGCAGATACACCAGGTTGCGGGCCGCCGCACCGCCGCCGCCGGCGGGCGCGGCGGCGGCACCCAGCGAGGTTACGGCGGCGGTGGGCGCGGCAGCGCTCAGGTGCGAGCGCACCATGTCCTGTGTGTGTGTGTGTGTGTGTGTGTGTGTGTGTGTGTGTGTGTGTGTGTGTGTGTGTGTGTGTGTGTGTGTGTGTGTGAGTGTGTGTATGTGTATGTGTGTGTGTGTGTGTGTGTGTGTGTGTGTGTGCCGTGCCAACCCACACTGCCACGCGACAGGTCTACCCCTGCATTCCCTCTCCTCCCTCCTCTCTCTCCTCCCTCCTCCCTCCCCATCCCCCACGCCTCCGCCCCACCTGCCGGCTAGCCCCCAGGTCCAACAGCAGCACATGGGGCGACGCCCGGTCCACCAGCGCCAACCGCCCGGGGCGGCGCGGGTCCCACCCCAGGGCCGACACGTGCTGCCGCAGGCTCAGCGTCAGAACGGAGGAGGCGGGAAGCCCAGATGAGGCTGCAGCTGCTGCTGCTGCTGCTGCTGCGGAGGAGGAGGAGGCGTGTGCGGTGGCGTGTGCGGACGAGGGGGCGTGTGTGGATGAGGAGGAGCGAGCCAGGACTCGGGTGCCGCGGTGAGCCAGCTCATCCCAGGGCTGGAGCTGGAGCCGCTGCACGGAGGGGGAAGTGTGGCGGCGGCGGCGGCTGGCACCGCCGTCGTCATCGTCGTCTGAGCGCTCCTGGTCGCTCCTGCCGCCGTCGGCCTGCGGGGAAGCAGGGAGCAGAGATTGTGCACAAGTGGCGCGCGAGAGCCGCGCCCTGTCGTACCGTGCCTTGCTGCGTGCTTTTAATCGCTTTGGCTCCACACATGGGCCCCACCGAAGCTAAGCCAGTGCCTCCCCCATTCGCCTTCCCCGCACTTTGGGTGTGATCCTCGTAATCCCCTGCCACGGCTCTCACCGCCTCCGCCGCCTCCCGCCGCCGCGAGCGCGCCTCCAGCGCCGCGTCCCGCAGAACCCCGTACGGCACAATCCGTACGCATTGGTTGGCCTGCGCGATGGCCAGCCGGATCCCGCCAGATCCAGATCCGGCTCCGGATCCAGATCCGCACGTCGTCGACATCTCGATCTGCGTGATGGCGTCCTGGTGAAGCACGGAGGGCAGCCGCTGGCGCAGCGCTGCGTCCCAGGCTGTGGCCTGAGAGGTGGTTGCAGAGGAGAAGAGGAGCACAAGGTATACTTACTAGTGCGGTGACAAAGCACGTCGACGGGGTTAGGTAGGGAGGAGGTGGGGTGAAGCGAAGGGCTGGGAGATGCCAAGCCGCACACGCTAGGGGCCTGGCGACCTAGGTCCCTTGACGCCAGCACTTTGCAGGGCCAGCCCTACCGCCCCACTGCGGTCATTCCAGCGACCATTCACTCCTCCGCACACCGCCTAGTGCCGCTAGTGCCGCTTTCAAAATCCAGCATCCTACAGGCCCCGCCCACGAGTTCCCAAGTCCCCCACCTCATACCCCATCCCTCACGCCCGAGCGAATCACGCATTCACGCCCGCCCCTACCTGCGTTAGCCCCGGCCGCCGCTCCAGCCACAGCGCCTGCTGCGCAGCCGGCCGCAGCCGCCCCAGGCTCCGCGCCTCGATCAGACACGGTAGCGATCGCCGCTGCTCCTTCGGTAGCGGGAAGCCGTCGGCGGCTAGCGCCGGTGCCAGCGACGCTGTGGCCGGAGATGGCATCCGTGCCGAAGATGCTGTTGGCGGAGGCGGCCCGGTGCTGCGCTGCAAGTCCAGGCAGGGCCGCTTCGCTGGCCGTTCGCGCTGACCTTCTAAGGCAGCTTCCTGTGCCTCCGACGGTCTGAGCTCGTGCGACCCGGTCGCAGGGTTGGACAGGAAATCGGCGGTGGCATCGGGTGACTCCATACTGGTGCCAGCGCCAGCGGTCGTGGCTGGTCGCCGCGAAGCACCTGGGGCGCTTGAGGCGTCATCCATGGCCCGAAGCCGTGCGGCTGTGCCGGCGAGGCCCGGCTCGGCGGCCTTGCGGTGAGCGCCGTGCAGCATCTCCTGGAGCAGGGCATCCCGGCTCAAGCCCACGCTCGCCGAGAACACCCGCGGCCTTGCGTAACCAGCGCTTCGGGCCGAGCCTTCACCATTAACGCTTGTCAGAGGCTTGGAAGGTTGGCTGCGCTGCGCTTTCTGTACGGCCTGCGCTGGGGCTGGGGCCGCTGTTGGCGGGAGCGATGCTGGGGGCCGGTTTTCTTCGCGCGCCTCTGGCTGCGCATCTGGCAAGCCCAGTTTCTGCCGAGAGGCCGTAGCTGCTTTCAGTTCCTCTTTACAGCTTTCCGCTTTGTCGATGGGCTTGAAATAAGCTTTCAGCGTTTTCATGGTTGCAGAAAGGCTCTCAGGATCCCAGTAGTTACAAGCTCAATACATTGCTATGGTGATTTACTGCAGGGTGTGGCATTTTGTGTAACACCAGGTAATGCCCACAAGTAAAGCGAGCTGTCGTCGCCAGGCCGTGGCAGTTTTTGATGTGCGTGCGCAATCTCCTATGCTATGTGGTCGGTAAGAACAACGAGTATGTCTTTGACGCCTTGGTGCTCTGGTCGCGGGTGCTTGAATCCGTGTGGCGAGACAGGGCGAGACACCCTCCCCCCGCCCCGGAACTCCCCCGCTGTATACACCGCCGCCCGCGCGTAAAGATACCAAAATTGGCGTTGCGTGCGCCCAAGCGTGCGGCTGACCTAAACGGCTCGCCCCCCTGCAAAGATGAAATGGCTCGTCAATACACAAGTTCATGGAAAGGGGAAAGCGGGCAAGCCGTGCCAGGGTATGCAGGGACATGCGCACGAGCCACGCCGCGCCTGCATTGCCTGCAAGCCTGCACGGTGTTCTTGTCTTCTTGACTAGAGCCACACACGCACGTTGTTCACTTCCCTTACACGGGCACGCGCCATTGATAGCTTCCCCAGCAAGACTTGTAGTGGCATGCGTGCTGCAACTGTCCTGTATATCCTGCATCGTTCTGCATCCAGGGATTCCAGGCGCCCGGAACACCTCCACAGTCCGACGTTCAACCTCCCCTGCGTTCAACATAAACTCGTCAACACCAGGCCCACTCGTCAACAGCAACTGGTCAGGCCCAGACAACATCGCCAGCCCTTTCACTGTGCGTCTCCATATCATGGCCAAACGTTCACAAGAAAGAAAGTTCAATGCCGTAGCTAGACAACCTTTCTGTCACATACGGTAGTCAGCAACTCATAGTACTCATAGTGGAACAGGGGTGCCATAAGCCCGCTTCGTAGAATCGCCCGCTCTATGTTGAATCTTCGTTGTTACTGGATCCCATAAATCGTACGCGGCCGCCGTTTGGACAGTATGAGTGTGAAGAGCGGGACTCTCGTGGAGCGATGTGTCAACTCGTGAGTAGAGCTTAAACCATGCCCGTGCCACTGCACAGAGCATCCCGTCTTCAGGAGCGGTGTTTAAATGTCAAAAGAAAGGACTTTAATCATACTGTAACCGTAACCGTTTCCCGGCCTTACAAACCCTTCTTGCCGCCCTTCTTGCCGCCGCCCTTCTTGGGCGGCTTCACAAACGGGACGTAGGGGTCCAACGTGCTGGTGGGCGGGCGGGGCGGCGGCGCGGCGCCCGGCAGTGTCCACTCCTCTGGGACCAGGCGTGAATCCGGGATCTCGTTGGCAGGGTCGTAGTACTCTGTGGAGGTGTGAAGGAAAAAAGGTCAAGGAGGCGGGCTGCGTGATCGTGAGGAGCGAGGTGCTTGAGGACGGCTCACAGACGTCCAGTGCGATTTGATAAGACCCAGTATGGGGTTGCGAGGTTAAGGCGATGGGTACAAGGGGGCCGGGGGGCGAGGTAGATGCGTGGGGGCCAGGTGCTTGACGATGATTTAAAAAACAGTGGTCCGTAAAACCCGACACCCAGCACGGCATCCCAAAACACACGCCCCTGCCAGCCCACAAGGGGTCCACGCGCTTCGCACCTGCACAGCGGTAGAAGTCGAGCTTCTTGAATCCGGCGTACAGGCTGTCGTACTTGGGATCCATGGCCTCTGCCAGGTTGACCACAGATCCATCCGGGTGGATCCGGGTGAAGGGCTGCGCGCAGCTGAATCCAGAGCAGTAGCTCAGCACGGTCAACGCCGCGTCCAGCCGGTCAACAAGCCGCTGTGTGCCGGTGGGCAGGGGCTTCTTCAGCCTGTGGAGTTAAAAGCGGCGGAGCGGTCAGCAACCGTAAGCTTTTGTGGTATCTTTGCATCGCATGCAACTTTTAGGCATCGTCAGACACTACGGCATCTATCAGCGCAATGCCTGTTGAGAGAACTGCGAATTTAAATGAACTCACAGCAGATCGTTGACCTCGGCCTCGTCGGAGCTCAGGTTGAACAGCTGGTTGAGGCGCAGTGCGCCGTAAGCGCGCTCAATGTTGCAAAACACCACATACCTGTGAGTTTAAGCAACAAGGGAGTTGCACTTGGGACTCAGCGAAGAGGGGGTATGAGATACGGATGCGGTGTATATGTTTGTCGACTCGTGTGCCTGACATGCTAGACCCTTACTCATCCAGTGGTAAAGCCCGTGGCTGCAAGACACAGCCTGCTTGCTAAGCAGCTCCCCCAGAACCACCCTAGGACCTCACTTGTAACACACGTTTCCAGTGCGGCGGGTGCCGGCGGCGCTGGCTGCGATGGTGGCGTTCGGCGGCATGCAGGCGCGAATGACGCGGTAGTCCTTGCCGCGCCACAGGTTGCCATACTTCCACTGCTCAATCAAGGCCCTGCGTTCGAAAGGGGATTGCAGTAACGGTTGGGTGCCTTGCCCTGCTTGCCCGCATGAGCACACGCCCCGCCCCGCCACGTCGCACCTACCCGCACGATCCTGCGCCCCTCCTCCTGATTTTCTTTGACACAACCCGGTCCGCCCAGCCGCGACTCGCATATGCAGCTGCAGTTCTCCTTGCCGCGCGACTGTTTCCTTACGGGATTGGTTCAATGTTAAGCCGCGACTCGCCGCGCACTCACATGTTTGACCACGTAGAGATGCGGCCCGCCGCCGAGCCCGCCGCCTGCAGCGCGCGCCGCTCCCTCTCCTCCTCCGCCTCCTCCTCAAGCTCCATTACCATGGTCGCCTCCGCCAGCTGCCGCCGCAGCTCGTCCGCCTCCGCCTCCGCGCCCTCCAGCTCCGTACCAGTGGCGGCGGCGGCGCCATTTCGCAGCATGCGGCGGCCGGACCCAGACCCAGATTCGGTACCGTTCTCGGCATCATACGACGCCAAACGGTTGAGCAACGCATTCTCGGAGTCGTCGTCGTCAGAGCCCACGTCGATGGGTTTGCACTTGCCGCCCTTGCACGGCGGCGGGCGCGGCGGTAGCGGCGGCATGGGCGGCGGGCGCGCGCTGCGGGCGCAGGTGGCGGCGTCCGTCGCCGGCGGCGCCAGCATGTCCACGGTTCCGGGCGCCGCGTTCCAGTAGGCTCCCTTGTAGCTGTAGAAGGGGCTGTTGGGCTGCGAGTGCAGGGTGCGCAGCAGGTCGAATGGCAGCGGGGCGCCGTCGACGGGGTCGGCGTTGGCAGGCGGCGCGGCGCCGGCGAGGTTGAGGATGGTGGCGGTGACGTCGACCATGGCGGCCTGGACCGTGTTGGCGTAGGCGCCGCGCGGCACGCCGGGCCCGCGAATGAAGAAGGGCAGCGCGCTGCGGTTACCGGAAGAGTGGGTGTTGGGATTGGTGCCGTGGAACTGAACACAGTAATGCGCACGAGGACACGTGCGCAATGCCGCACAAACCACTGCCACCCTGCCCGCATGCCTCCCGCTGCCTGCTGCCCTTTTGCTGCCCCCCGCTCGCCCTCGTGCCCGCCCTCGTGCCCAAGCATCTCCCCGCACTCACACGTCCTCCTCATAGTAGGTCCACTTCTCCTGTGGGATGTTGTGCTGGCCCAGCTTGAATCCGTTGTCCGAGGTGTAGATGATGTAGGTGTTGTTCAGGATGCCCAGGCACTCCAGCTTGGTCACTGCAGCGGCGGAGGCAGCAGCGGCAGCAGCAGCGACGTGAAGACAGGAAGAGGTGTGCAAGGCTGCCGTGCCAAACCCAAACAGCCACGCGACAAGTTTACAGCGCTACCGGCCTACTGCCGCTTTCCCTCCCTCCCTCCCTCCCTCCCTCCCTCCCTCCCTGCCTGCCTCCCTCCTCTCTTTTGTCTTGACCAGGACTGGGGCCTTATCCCCTGCTGTGTCAGGCGTGCCTAGGGGTGAGCGTGTGGAACGCGCTCACCCAACACTAGGGCTTGTCAGCCCTAGTCATCAGTGGCTTCGCCACTACCAAGTGTAATTATCCCTCCCTCCCTCCCTCCCTCCCTCCCTCCCTCCCTCCCTCCCCTCAGGCCTGTCTCACCTAGCTTGTCCAGATGCTCATCGATGGCCAACATGGACTGCGCGCGGGCGCGGTAGCGGATGTCCGAGTCGGCGCTGTCCCACCACAGCGGCCGCTGCTTGCTCATGCCGAAGCGGTCGTCAATGGGCTTGCCGTAGTTGGGCCCCTGTTGGAGTTGGTGGTAGAGGCGCACTAATGTTAGGCGAGGCAGACTTAGGGTTGCAACTATGGCCAATCGCCTCCATTAATGGGCCGGGCCGGCCGGGCCCGCAGAGCGCTAGCACAACAGGCCACAACACACCACAACATGTTGGGAGAACGAAAACAACTTTAAATACGGTGAGCAAATTGAAAGAACGCTGCGCTGTACAAAACGCACCCGGGGAACCTTGAGGCCCGGGAACGCCGACAGGTACCGGTCGGCGATGCGCGGCAGTCCGTCCACGGGGCCGTCGTGGGGGGCGGACACGGCCAGCTTGAGGAAGAAGGGGTTGCCAGAGTCCACGGAGTCCCTGTGCGCGTGGTTGGGATGGAGGTTGAGATGTTCGGACGCAGAGGTCGGAGGCTAGGGGCTACGTGCCCCGGTCCGACGCCGTGGCTCCCCCCGTTGCTTTCCTTGACCCCTCCCCTCCCCTGCGTGCCCCACTCCTTCCATCACCCATGTTGCATCTCCCCGCCCGCACCCACTCCCAGCCCAACCCCGCTCTGCCCCGTGCTCCTGTGCCATGCGTCTCCGTGTCTCTGGTTCTTGCTAAGGGCTGGTTCACACAATCCTCACTCACTCGATCAGCGAGTGCGCGCGCTCAAACAGGTTGTCGTCGGGCAGGCCGACCTTGCGCTCGTGGTACTGGCAGTTGGTGTAATAGTACTTGAGGTACACGGGCGGGCGCTGGGCCAGGCCGGCCTGATGGTGGGGGGTGGTGGTACCGGCGTGGATGGAGTAGGTGGGACATCGGGATAAGCATAGGTGTTACCGGTGCGTGGAGAAGGTGACAGGACCGGGAATCAGGGATAGCTTGAGGTGCGGGGGGGGGGGGGCGGCGTGTGGGCGGGTGCAGCGTCACTGTGCAAGGTTTACCACGCCTTCCCACGCCACTGCACGGGATGGGGGATGGGCCTCAGGCGCCAGCCGATGACACCCATCCCAGTCCCCACACTCGCCCGTGCTCCTGAGGTCCCTGCGCGCCCACAGACCCAGACACCCACCAACCATCTGTGCCCGCCCCTTTGCCGCCCCCCTTCCGTTTCTTCCCTCCCTCCCTCCCTCCCTCCCTCCCTCCCTGCCTGCCTGCCTGCCTGCCGCTCAGCCCACACTCGCCTGGAACTCGTCCAGGTCGGCCTGGGTGGGCGGCCCCACACTGGGCATGAGGTGGTCCCAGCCGGGCAGGCAGCCATACCTGTGTGTGTGTGTGTGTGTGTGTGTGTGTGTGTGTGTGTGTGTGTGTGTGTGTGTGTGTGTGTGTGAGCGCCGGGGCACAGATGAGCAAGCAAGCAAGACGGCGTGGAACCTGCAGACCTTCATTTGGTTCCCAGGTGCTCCAACGCGCCCCGAAGAAGTCCTGAGCTAGCCCTGGTCACAGCCGGCCAAATACCCAAACCCGCCGTTCCATCGCAAGTATGGCATACGCTGTTTATGCAGTCACGTTTGCCGCTGATGCTGTCAATCACCGCACTCACTTGTCGGCCATGAAGGTGCTGAAGCCGTTCAACGCCTTGCCCACCCAGTAGGTCTGGTAGCCGGCGGCCTGTGAGTTCGCGGGTGTGGAGGGTCAGGCACGACATAAAACACCGCACAACGCGCGCAGACGGCCCGCCTTCCGTCCATGGACACCCAGAGCGGCAGCGCCGAGGCGGGCCGAGCTCACAGCAGCTACAGTACCCGCGCGCTCCATCACTCCCATGCGTAGCAGCAGCCCCCCCCCACATGCACGCTCACCTGCAGCCACAGCGGCAGATAGCTCTTGTCCAGCTTCTTGGTCTTAAAGCCAGCATAGCCACCTGCGCGGTCATGTTATGCCATGAAGGAATCGTCGCCAGCTAGCTCATCAGGAGAGCCAACTCGCAGCTCCGTTGCCTCTTCACGTCCACCCCGATGTGATGTGGGTCGAGCCAACCAGGCCCTATCCTAGCTGCCTCACCACGCCCTGTGCATGTTGGCAGTCCCGCGCAGTGCGGCCTGTTGCCAAACCCCACAGCCAAACCCCCTGACCCGCAGCTGAAGTGCCGCCATGTCCCTGTGCCCGCTGTCATGCACACGCTGCGTGACGTGACGTTATCCTCACCGTGTGGCGGGTCGTTGGCGGTTAGGTTGTTGTTGTGGCAGTGGCGCCCCGTCAGGACCACTGTGCGGCTGGGGCAGCAGTTACCCACAGAGGTGATGAAGTGTGGCAGCTCCGTCCCTGCGGGGCACGACACGGGGTGATGCACGCAGCTGAGTCATGCTTTGATGCGATCTGCGTCCATGGCTTTACTTGGGGTGATGCAGGCACGCAGCTGGCGATGCCTTGGCCGTTCAACCTTTCCTGCGCCGGCCGGTTTGGGGGTGTGGTTCCACACCAGGCCACCCCGGCTTGGCCACCTCGGGACGGCCTCTCACCTTGTAGCCGCAGATGTTTGTGCAGCATCGGCATGTAGTAGGGGTGCGTTGAGTTCATCACGTAATCCTGAGGGAGTTCGACAGGAGGGAAAGGGGAATAGTAGGTGCAGGGCTCGCCTGTCCGCCCGCCGCGTCCACCTGCCGCGAAGCAGCCGTTGCTGGTGTGGGCTTCACGCCGCGCCCGCCCTTATTAGTCTCCTAGCGGGCGCCGCGCACCTGGTCGTCGGTAAGGAGCAAAATGATGTTTGGCTTCGAGCCCGGCGGCACACGCGGCCGCGTTGGCGGAGGCGGAGATGGCGCGCTAGGCGGGGGCGATTTCCTTCTTGCCGCGCCTTCTGCTAGTTGGATAGCTATTGGTCCTATCAGCGCTAATAACATTAGAACCTTATGTCTAGCCATCGTCCCAGTGCTACACCAATGAACGGGCTTGCAGCAGCACCAAACTCAGGCACAACGACTACTCACGTCAGTTGGTGCATTCACACGGTACAGATATAGTAAAGTCAGGCTTCAATGATAAAACTGTTATGTGCAAAGGCTTACAGAGCACAATGCCTGCTGCTGCTACTGGGTATCTCGGGTGTCTGCCCCATGCATCCCAGCCCCACCACAGCAGAAACAGCAAGTATGCTAACATCATCGAACTTCCCCGCTTTTTTCATTATACCTCATTCCATGTTGTTTAAAGGCTAATTTATTAGGCAGGACCGCCCATGCCAATCCCAACTTTGCGCCGAGTTGTCTAGTTCCTTCCCGACACACTCCAACAGTCTCAATCTTTCCAAGCATTTGCAAACACTGGCTGCGGCATAGGCAACGTTCCAACGAGGCAGCCAACTCGCAGATGGACGAGGACCGGGCGCAGCAGAGGGAGCGGCTGCGCACAGTCCTTCGAGCCTGTGGAGCTGACCTGAAGCTCTTCAACGACATCTTTCTGGACAAGTTGTGGGACAACTATTATCGCAGCGTCCGCGGCCTTCAGGATGCCAGTCGCGAGAGCCTAAAAGACGCTGGGCTGCCGCTTGGCCTTGTCGACCACATATTGGGGCTGCAAGGTGCGCAGGTTTCGTCCTGCTAGAGTTGGGGGCTTTCACGATGTGCCTGGGGCTACCCGTCTGCATTACCTGTGACTACCGTGCCTGGCTGGGTACGGCCCTGGCGGCACGCCCTACTGATCCTGTTGAGCTGCTGGAGTGGTGGCCGGCCCTTAAACGGGCTGCCGCCACGTCCACCAACCGCCTGAGCCGGGAAGCTGTTACGAGGCGTGTGGCCGCCAGCCGGCGGGAGGCGGCCGCGCTTGAGGCGGCGGCAGCAGCCGCCGCCGCGGTGGAGGCTGGCGGTGATGTGCAGGTGGCGGCGCAGGCAGCCGTGCGTGCGCGATGCACGGCGGCGGAGGCCGCCGTGGCCGCGGCCGCCGGCGCGGCGCGACGTACGCGCCACGCGTGGCTGCGTGGCGGCGAGAAGCCCTGCCCTCTCCTCAGCGGCCGGCGGGTGGGCCGCGCGTGATTTCCAAGTTGAAACAGCCCGATGGCACCACTACATCCGACCCCACGGTCATGGGGCAGGTGATGGCGCGGTACTGGAGGGACGTCAGTGCCGCGCCGCCGCCCGTTCCAGACGCCCGCACGCGAATCCTGGATGCGCTGCAACAGCACGGGCGCCGGTGTACAGCCGAAGAGGCGGATCAGCTGGGGCGGGTTGCGGTCTCGGCGGCGGAGGTGCGCGCGGCGCTAGCCGCTGCGCCGGCTGGGTGCGCGGCGGGCCCTGACGGCATACCGGTGGAGTTATACCAACACTATGACAGTGAATTTGCGCCGGTCCTAGCGGATGTGTTTACGGCGGTGGGGGAGGG
Organism: Chlamydomonas reinhardtii; assembly: GCF_000002595.2. NCBI lineage: Eukaryota > Viridiplantae > Chlorophyta > Chlorophyceae > Chlamydomonadales > Chlamydomonadaceae > Chlamydomonas > Chlamydomonas reinhardtii. The sequence continues at coordinate 3,153,351 of NC_057007.1, forward strand.
GGCTGGGGTGCCTGACGGGCTTCTGGATGGCGTGGGGTCTTTCTTCTTTAAGTCGGGCGACCCTACCGAGCCCTCTAATTATCGCCCCATCACGCTGACGGATACCGATTACCGCACCCTTGCCCGGGTGTTGTGCTTGCGACTGCAACCGGTGTTTGGGCGTATCATAGACCCTGAGCAAACTGCGTTTCTGACGGACCGTCGCATTGCCGATAACGTCCTCTTGCTCCAACTTACTCCTGGCCTGTTGAAAGCCGCCAAAAAGGCTCCGGCTGTGGCGGCCTTCCTAGACTTTTACAAGGCGTATGATACGGTGGACCGCTCTTTTCTGCTCGCGTGTCTGGAGCGCATGGGCGTGGGGGCGGGCTTTCTTACGTGGGTGTCCCGCCTGTTAACTGATACGCGTGGGGCGGCGTTGGTGAATGGACGTGTGTCAGGATGGGTGCCGTTGATGGCGGGCGTGCGGCAGGGCTGCCCGTTGGCTCCGTTGCTCTACCTCGCTGTGGCACAAGCCCTCCTGTCATGGCTACGCAGCAGGGGGCATGGTGTGCTCGCTAACCTGGCCTCGGTGCTGGCGTCCCAGTATGCGGATGATTGCACGCCGTTTTTAGAGGGGTTTCAGGCGGTGCCGGGGTTCCTGGCGGACATGGATGTGTTTCGGCGGGCGTCTGGACAACGGTTAAACATGACTAAAGTTGAACTGATGGTGATGGGGACGGTCGGCGGTGCTGGCGCCCTGCCGGCCGGCATGGCTGGCCCGCCCCTGCCCCCTGGCTGGCGTGTGGTGCCGGCGGCCAAGTCACTAGGGGTGCATTACGGGGATTGGGGCGCACTCTCCCCACCAGTTACGTTTGAGGCCGTGTTGGGGGTGCTGAGCAAAATCGCGCGCATGCCCGTGTCCATGTTTGGTCGGGCGGCCGCGGCGTCGGCTTATGCTTTGGGCAAGGTCCTGTATCATTTGGTATTTGCGGGTCTTCCCCCACTGTACGTTATTGACCGGCTGCTAGCCAGGGTAGCGGCGGTGGTGGATCGGCGACTGTCGCCGGCCCAGTTTGATGCCAACCCCCAGGCACGCCCGCCTGGCCTCTCCATTGAACTTATGCAACTGCCTCCGGAGGTGGGGGGGGGCGGGCCTGTTACCGCTGGTGCCGCATGTGAAAGCGCGGCAAGCCGGTCTCGCGGTACGGTGTGTGTTGGGTGTGTGTGGTCTGCTGCCGTACGTGCCCCCGTGGACCCGGGTCGCGGCGGCGTGGCTGCGCCAGGTACACCCGGCGGCAACGCCCCTGCGTTTGTTGGTGCGGGGGGCCGCGGACCGTGTGCTAAATAAGCCGCTCACCCCGGCGGGCAAGCCGTTTGCGCGCCTGCTGAAAGCCATGACTGAATTGCCCGCGGTGACTCTTGTGGCGCCGCCCGAGCCGGGCGCGTGGGTGAGTCATGTGCCGTTGTGGGCTAACCCGGCGCTGTGTGAGGACGGCCGCACGTGGGAAGTGGCTTTCGCGGATTTGTTCGCTCTGCCGGGACTGGCGTGTGTGGGCCAGCTGGTTGCAGCGCATGACGGCCTGAACGAACTGCGGCAGGCATTGACACGCCCTTGGGCGGAGGGCTGTGAAGCGTGTGTGGAAATGTATGTGACTGCCGTGTGGCGGCGGGTGCTGCACTGGAGCACGCGGGCGCGCCTGCCGTCGCCTCAAGCGGCGGCCGACCGGTTTGCGGCGGTGGTGGCCCTTCTTCCCGCTGGCTGGGCTGCCGCCGCGCGTGCGGTCCAGCTGGCTCGGGGGCCTGCCGCCGCGCTGCCGCTCCCGGTGGCCGACGTCGTGAGTGCTACGGCGGAGTCGGTGCGACAGGTGGTGCGGGGGCTTGGATGGTTGCAGTGCGGGGGGCCGCCCATCATGCTCACTGCCTACACGGTGAAGGCGGGGACCGTGCTGCAAATGGCTCCACAGTTAGCCGCCCTGAAGGCTAAGCATTTGCAATATGTATGCGATGCGGGTGTGTCGGGGGTGGGGGCTGCCCTGGCGGCGGGGGCCTTCGTGTGCACCTTGGCCCGCTTGTGGTCGCTGAAATGGGAGAATCATCATAAGGAAGCACTGTGGCGTGTGGCCGCCAACGCTTGCTGGGCGTTTCCACGACATGCTAGCGAGCGGGCGCGAGGCGTTGCTGTTGACCCGTGTTGGGCGTGTGGGGTTGACATGCAGGATGGGGACCGGCGTCACTGGTTTTGGGACTGCATTGTTGCGCTGTCACTGCGGGAATGTATGGGGATGGCTATGGGTTTCCTGCCGGAGGAGGCTCTAAGTGCCTTCTCTCGTGAGGAGTTGTGGTTAGTGCGCCCGCCTGCGGGGCTTGCGCCACCTGTGTGGGATGTGGTGTGTCTCGCTGCTATGTCTGCCCTGGACTTTGGTCGGCAGCGTGTGGTTATAGCCGGGTTGGCGGCGCGAGCGAAGCTGCCGTCGGCCCGGGTGCTGAGCATTGGACTTGCCGTCGTAGCTGACTTCTGGGGTCGTCTCCAGACGTTTGTGGCTTTGGGTATCAGGCCAAAGGGTTGGGACGCTGTGCCGTTTGCGCATCCTTTCATATCTCGGGCTGTTGGTGACGGCATGGTTTTGCGCTTGCCGTATGACGCTGATTCCCCGCCTCCCTCGCCGTGAGAGGTTGTGCGTGGTTGGTGGCTTTGTGTGTGGGCAGGATGCACGTGTGGGCGACCGTTCTAGTACCTGGACGCTTGCGCCCTGGTTAGTGCGTGCGCTGTGCGTGTGTCCTGCGGCCTAGACGTTTCCCGGCACTCCTGTGCCTAGGCTTGTGACGTTGAGGCACAGCGATGGGGCTCTGGCGGGTTGAGGCTTGGCTAGGACTCACTGTGCGCGGAGTCACACGGACTTTGCCCGCGGGAGGGTTTGCAGCAAAGTCGGGGTTGGTGGAGTCAAGTTGGGCCCTGATAGCATGTGATGGCTCGGCGTCTTCGGGTGCTGGGACTGTCCCCTCTGTAACATCCGCATCCATTACCTGTGACTTGACCTGAGCAGAAACAACAGCTCTAGCATCCCGCGGCGGTTCAGTACGTTTGCGATTGACGCGATTGACGCGCAAGGTTCAGCGTGCGCGCCTTTTGCGCTGTTGGTGTTGGCGTCGCCATCGCGTCTGTGCCCTGGCGTCCGATTGACCGACCAACCAATGGCTATCCTGAAAGCGTGTTTGGGATTCTTGTTGCGCGTTGCGGTATGCGGTAAGCGGCAGGCTTGGTTCCGAAGTGCGCGCCTGGAACTAGCCACACACATCGGGACTACGCTTTCCTGCCCCTTGCCATGTTCCATCACGAGCAATGCGGGTGGACTGAGCGCAAGCCCTTAGGTGTTTAGTCCCGCGATTCAGCCACCGGAGCGGGGGGCTGGCCGTGGGGATCTACCTCTGCCGCTGTGCGTTCACGCTGCAACCGATTGCCCGGGTGCTGACCGCCGAGTCCTCACAGGGGGTTGGGGTTGTTTGGGTTTTCCCGAGCCCAAGTACTCTCTGAGGATGTTTGTCCTTTCTGGCATGCTTCCCCCTTCAGGCCGCGCGGAGTCTGCGGCTGCGGGTGAGTGACTTTCCGCGTGAACTGTTGAGTTTCACTTGGTAGCGCCGATCATATTGGCAAACGACCCTGGACACAAGGAGGGTAAGCTGATGAAGGCCTGCACCTGCCCTCGGTAAATGTAACCACGCAGAGCGGCGGTCTCGCGCGCCAGCAGGTACGCTACGCCTTCCAATCATTGGGCCCCAGACTACGCTAGGGCGTGACACGGCGCCAGGGATGACGGGCTTTCACGTTGCCGGGAGCGGGCTTTGAGCAGTTGTGGACCGCCTCCGCCTCCGCACGCGGATGACAAGAATCTGACGTTACCGGGAGTGTTGAGCACTGTGAAGCAGCCATTACCATTCCAATGCCTTCTGCTATGCAGCCCCGGCGCTACAGATGTTCTGGAAGAATCTGACTGCGGCTGAGCTGACGGAGGTGGACGACCAGAAGGTGCTCTCGCTGCCGCCGGGCGTGCGCTTCCCGGCCAGCACAGCAGCACTGCACCAGCTGCTGCGGCGCACGTGCTACGACACCGCTTTCAACAAGATGCAGGACTGCCTCAACGAGCCCTCATCAGGCACCCGGCGCTTCCTCGTCCTGGGGACACCAGGTGTGTCATCAGGAGGACAGCCGGCACTCTCATCTGCCCCCGTGCATGGTGTTGCGACCCCCGCGTTATGCCCCTGCTGTATACTCCTCGACATACCACCAGGCATCGGCAAGAGCGTGTTCCTGCTGGACCTGCTCCACCGCCTGGCCTGCATGCGGCGCACGGTGGTGTTACTTTCTTCCCTTATCTACCCCAGCGCGCTGCTGTTTCAGCCCGCAGCCGCCGACGGTGCCGGCGGCGGCGTGTTTGCGGCGGACAACCCCATCGAGTTCCAGGAGGAACTCAACGACTCCAACACGTGGTGAGAATTCCTAGCTGTTAGGCTCGCTTGGTCGCATTCGGGACGTGCTGGTGCTCAATGTTGCCACGCCTACCGGATGCGCATAACAGAACAGAACCACCCTTTCCCATGCTCCATCTACAGGCTGCTGTGCGACTCCATCGAATTCTCGTACGTGAAAGCCATAACAGTGATGGTCTCCTCGCCGCGCGCCGGCGCCTACAATGTAAGGCTGTTGACGACGCTCAATTGACAACAAATGGTTCGTCTGTGGCGCTCACTCGCTAGCGGAATCCGTGCCTTGCAGAGGTTTGCCAAGACCAACCATCTGGAGCTGTGGATGGGACCGTGGAGCCTGGAGGAGATTCGCGCCGCACGCTGCCTCGAGCCGTACGGGGCAACCGTTGACGTCGAGACGGCGGAGCGGCTGTACAAGACATGGGGCGGGATCCCGCGCTACGTTCTGGAGAGTGCTAAGGTAGGAAGGGTTGTGGACGTGTGCGCAGCATGTGTATTGCACGATGCGTGATCTGCTGTTCGACACTGTGCGTAAGGGATTGGTTACGGTTGGACAAGAGTATGTTTGCCACCAACCAACGTTTGCTGCTCCCATCTTGCTTGTCTGCGTCCTCCAGAACCCGTCAATGCAGCGGAAGCTGGACGACGCGCTGGGGTGGAGTGACCTATTCGCTGTGCTGCGCTCGGTGAAGCATATCGAGGCCGCCCCTGAGGCGAGCCACAAACTACTGCACGTTCAGGTGATGCCGCGCTGGTTATTTGCCCCGGGGGTCGTTCTTGTTTGACCCCCATAACACGCTCACGCCCGCCACCCTGATGTGCAGGTGAACAACGCGTGTGAGAAGACCGAGGTGGTGTTCGGCTCGGACGAGATCGCCAACCGTGTGACCGAGAAGCTTCAGGCAAGATTCATGCACGCATGCTAGTATCGATAATCAGCTGCGCATAGCATGGAGCCCACGGTAATCTTGTTATTATGCTCGTAGGCGAATGGCATGGTGGTTCTGCGGCAATTCCTGACCTGGTCCGCGGGCGAGCCGAGGGCTGCCAGCCTGCGGGGCCTGCTTTTCCAGGCTTATGCGTTCCAGGTGCTCGCACGCGGGGGCACGTTCCGGGTCAGGGACCTGACTGCTTCCGCAAGTGGCGGCGGCGTGCCGCATGAGGTGGTGCTGCCGCAGCTGTCGCGCCTAGATGTGCAAGACCTGGCAGCAGCAGAGGCCGGCTCCCTGGTCATTCCGGCACGGAAGAACTTCCCGGCCATCGACTGCATGGTGGTGCTGCCAGCCCGCGGAGGCGTCTTGACACCTTCCCGTCGGCTGCTGTTGATCCAGCTAACCGTGGCTGCTTCGCATTCGGTGGAGGAAAATGCGCTGGCGGCGCAACTTAAGCTGCTGCCGGCGACAATACGACGTCTGAAGCCGGCGCTGCTCATCGCTGTGCCGCCTGACATGTTCGACTGCATTGGCGCTCAGAAGACGTCGGGCACTGGGCCTCTGAGTGGCGTGCAGCAGTATGCGCTGGAGGTGCCCATCAGCGGCTTCGGTGAGAGCACCAACATGAGCAACGCCAGCAGTGGCGTGAACACCAGCAGCGCCAGCAGCACGCGGGACAGCCGCCGCAGCGGCCGCGTTTCACGTGAGCGGCGGCGCAGCGGCGATGTGAGCAGCAGTGCGGTGCTCGTGCGCCCGCACATCAGTAGCTGTCTGCCAACGAGGCTGGGGCGACGAAGCCTGCCGTTGGGTGACGTAACGCGCCAAGCCGTCCGCGGCGCCATCGTCCCCACGCGGTCACTTGGGGCCTGGTGATTGCGTTGGGGAAGCCTTTTTAGTTATTCCATACAAGGCATGAACTTTGCACCGGCATCTCGTTTACTACATATGAAGACTACCGGTCCACTGGACAACTGCGAATGAGTGTGGAGGAGAGCGAGGTCCGTGCTAAGACAGCGTGGAGTTCGGTGCGTTGCGGGGAGGGTCCGGGGGCGGACCGAGGGGGGTGCAGGGGGGGCCGAGCCGCCCCCGCTGCAAAAAGGGCATTTCGATGGAAATCGTGGATAGCCAGGGGAGAGGGGGTATGCACCAGGGGAGGTGAAGGCCAGGGGAGGTTATGGTGAAGGCAGGCGAGTTTGCTCCTCTTCGGCTAGGCGGGGGCATATGGATTAGAAGGGTCTTCACTTGGTTGGTAGGTTGCGAAGGCGAGAAGGAACTGCGGGGCTGTGACACATCGGTGTCGACATTCGCGTTCGGTGAAGGAAAGTGCGCTGGCGGCGCAACTTGAGCTGCTGCCGGCGACAATACGCATCATATTATAGTCAGAAACGTAACATGGTGTGGCGTATCCGGCTGACCGTGGGCGACGTGTACCTCTGCAACGGTTGCCCCCGCGGCCTGTACTGGGATAGCGGCCTATGGAATGCCCTTGCCCGCGAGGGCGCTAAAATGTACACGAAGACCGGAACCATCCGCCGGGGCATGTGCGACCGGTGCTACAGGCAAAAGTACCGCAAGTACTCAGCCACTCACTCACCCGGCCACTCGCTCAGCAACGCGCTCACTCACCCACCTTCACTCACCCACTCACCTTCACCCACTCACTCACTTCTGTGGGTCTGTCTGTGTGGTGCTATCGCCTGGCCGGGCGCCCGGAGCGTGAGGAATGCGCATCAGCAAACTTCCAGCCAGCCAGCAACTTGTCGGTACAGTAACGCCGGCGTTCGACCAGCCATGCACTTCTGCTCTGCCACTGCACACTGTTTGCTGTCTGCTTACGGGTCTGGGCATCGGCTGCACCCTACGGGACCTCGCCAACCTGCCTTGAACCCTGTCCCATCACACACTCACCTTCACCCACTCACTCACTTACTTCGCAATTCAGGTCAGGCAGGGGCCCAGACCGGGCGCTGCTGCGTCTGCTGGTGGACAAGTACGCCCACCTGGTGGTCTACGTGGACGAGTACTACACCAGCCAGGTACGCTGTGATCTTCACAAAGCAATGCGCACAACGCTCAATGCACACGTACCTTACCTGGCCCAAACCTATCTCTGTGTCTGAGCAGGTGTGTGCGAAGTGCGGACGGCGCCTGCTTGGTAACGGGCAGCGCTGCCTGGAAGTTGTGATTCCGTTTGGTGGCTCGCGTGCCCGCGACGTCCAAGTGTGCCAGCACTGCGGGACTGTGTGGGTAAGTGGGATGGCAGGTTTGGGGCGGCAGGTCGGTTTGGAGATGATGACACGGGATGACACAGGGCGGTTTGGAGATGATACGGGGTGACACACGGGATGACACACGCCCTGTTTGCATGTCGAACTGCAGGGCCGCGACGCCAACTCGGCTAGAAACATGCGGCACGCGCTGATGGAGATGCTGCTTGGCAAACCGCGGCCTGCAGCCCTGCGACCTGCTGGCGGCGGTGGCGGTGCAGGGCCTGGCGGCGGCGGTGGCGGTGGCGGTGGCGGTGGCGGCGGCGGCGGTGCAGGGCCTGGAGACGGCGGTGGCGGCGGCGGTGGCATTGCGCCTACCGGCGGCAACAGCAGCGGCCACGGCGTTGGGCCCGGTGGTGGCGGCGGCACGGGCGGCCCTGGGCCCAGCGGCAGTGGCGGCGCGCATGTTCGGAGCAGAGGGGGCGGGCAAGGCCACGTGGAGGAGGACAGCGCGGCGCCGCCTTCAAAGCGGCGCCGGCGCGCAGGTTGAGACCTGCCGGTGTTGTCTGGTTAGCGACCTGTGCTGACGAGCATGGCGTAGCAGGCAGTCGGCTGCAGCGGCAGGGGTGTTTTCCTTGCTGTCTGGTTGGCCTGCTGCCTGCTGCACTAGTGCTTGATAGCTGGGCGCGACTGGGCACATATGGCGGGCGGTGCCTGTACAAACCGACCCCGGCTATGTCCGGGAGATGAGGCTAGTATCGGAACCTTCGGCCTCAGACGGAGGACATGGCGTGGCGGCACAGCCCACTTTTCCCTTGCAAGGGAGAGCCACCTTTTCTTGTCGTCATCCGCCGCTATTGCATATTGCTTGTAAATAGGCGGTAGCGAAATTTCGGGCGGAGCGAGAAGTGCCTTTGCGCGTTCATGGACAATTGACTTTCGCGAGGTCGCGAGGAAAGCATCCAGTGCACGCGGCCGAGGCAGGAACCGCCGCCGCCGCAGGGGCGCCGGGGCCGGCCGCCGGCGGCTGCGCCGCCAGCGCTGCAGCTGCCCGCGCTGGTCCCGCGGCCCTCCTAGCCGCAAGTGCTACACAACTCGTGAAGTCCGCACTTGCCCGTGTTAGGGATGTGGGCCGGCTCAGACACCCGCTGACACAGGCTGTTTCAGAGCCGCTCAGCCTCTGGAGGGATCTGCACAGTAGCCGTCCAGCGCCTCGAGCAAGCCGTCGGGCAGCTGCGGTAGGATGGGGGAGGGAGGCGAATGGATGGGGGACACGCACAAAGGTGAGAGAGGGGCAGCGGGCACTGGTCTATACGGGGAATCCAGGGGAAGAGAGGCGGTGTGAGTTGCAAGGGGCCTAGGTCGAAGGCTGAGCCCAGCACCTCTGGATGGGGGTTTTGCCTCTGATGTGGAAGCATCTCCGTCTGCGACTGGGCCTGCAGTGTTCGGTTGTGAAACTTGCCCAGCCAACCCACCATGGCATCCCATGCACCTGCCAAACTGTGCCAAGCCCCTCCCCCTGCGCCCCGCCTCCTCGCTTCCCCTCCCCTCCTCTCCCCTCCCTTCCCATCCTCCGTTCCCCTCCCGCCGCCCAGATCCCCTGCCGCCTGCCGGTCGACCTGCTCGAGGCCATGGGGCCGGGCGGCAGCAGCGACCACTTCCCCGCCCTGCTACAACCCGACCACACCTACTGCAGGCAGCGGGTGAGAGACGCGAGCGAGGGCGCGTGCCATGCGGCGTATGCCGCCTCACAGCTGCGGCTGGCACGAGGGCACCACGGTGCCACCCTTTCAACCCCGGTTCAAGGTCTACATATCTTTGGGATTGGATTAAAGTACCCCCGCCCCCCTCTCACGCTCCCGCTTTCCCCTCACTCCTCTCTTCGCCCAACGCTGTCGGCGCGGGGCTGGGCTGGCGTGGGCCCGGCTGTGTGCCTGGAGGTGAAGCCCAAGTGGGGGCTGCACCCCAGCGAGGTGCCGAGGGGGCCCGAGGAGGAGGGCGGCGGCGGCGGGGCGGAGGGAGGCGGGGCGGAGGGGGCGGGGGAGCAGGAGCCGCTGCGGCGGCGCTACCCGCGCTTCATGCTGCACATGCGGCACAAGCACATCAAGGTGCGGACGGCCTGCTTGCACTACAGCCTGGGGCGGCTGGGGCGGATGTGAGGGTCCGAGCTGTGCGGGGTAGGGGGGGGGGCGGGGGGGGGGGTACCTGGCGGAGGGGCGACTGTTCTGCCCTGGTGAACTTGCGTGCCTGCCTCGCGTAAGCCCACCTTCTGTCTTTCCCCACCCACCCACCCCACCCCCCGCTTGAAGTTCCGCAAGATGGTCTACCGTCTACCATTTCCTTCTCACGTGTCTGTCGGTCGCCTTGCGAAGCCCTCTTTATACTACTGGCACTGGCAGTGTGCTAACACACGGCGTCATGGTGCGTCACACCCCGGCCACACACACACACACACACACACACACACACACACACACACACACACACACACACACACACACACACACACACACAGGCGCCATACACTGTCTTTGCGTTTTGTTATCCTTGTGCTCCTTAATACACAGGCGCCGAAGCCGGCGCCACCCCCGTCACGGCCACGGTGGGCTTCGGCGGCATCGACCGCACCGGCCCGCGCTGGCTGGCGCTGCGGTCGCTAGCAGCCAGCCTGCAGGGCTTCGTGGCAGCGACTGGGGCCGGCCAGGTATATTCAGCCAGTTATATCCGGCCACATATATGCGGCCGGATGTTGCCAGGTGTATCCGGCCCAGATAATATCCGGCCTCCCACCGGTTTATACATCCAATTATAGTCCGCGGCATGTTTAGAAAAATATGCCGGATATAACCCATCCCCCAAAATACAGACGAGGAGGGTGCGTGCGCACTCTGTCGCATGCCCATGCCCTCATCTGCATTCTCAACACGCCCGGCCTCCTACTTCCTGATAACGCATGCCTGGAACCCTCTTCCATCTCCCCGTGCATTATGCGCTCACAATCCGTTCCGCTCCTTCCCTCCCATCCCATCCCGTCCCCTCTGGATACGCCTTCACATCCTTAAACAATCATGAGCGTAGCCCCTTTCGTCCCGCCGCCCCCGGATTGGGTATGCGTGTAAACCCCTCCCCCGCCCCCCTCGTACCCCCTGTACCGCCCCTCCCCCTCCCCGCCCCCAGGTGTGCTGCAGCGGCTTCACGCCGTACAGGTCCTGGACAGCCAGGGGCCTGTGGGTTGAATATGCGGCAGTCAGGATTTCCCGACACGCCACACTTTCACCACATGCTACAACATGCTCCGCAACGCACGCGCGAAAGCCTGTGCGTGTGCGGAAGCACCTGAGGTGTTGCACGATGTTGCTCGCTTCGGGCAGCACGCCCAATACGGAGGATGACATCTGGGGTGATATGTGCTTGAAGATAGATAATAGTACTGTTTACGGGTGTTGGGAGTCGGCGAGCGACAGCGAGCATGCCGATGGTGCCGCGCCGGTTGAGAAGTTGTTAGGAGTTCTGGATTTACAGTTGCGCGCCGCTTGATAAAAGCTTCAAGCAGCACAGGCCTGACAAAGAATTCGGATAAAAACGTTGGTGTGCTACTGCACGGCTGCGAGGTTTCAATCTGTCGAAATAAGACGCAGTTTCGGTCATTTGCTCGGGCACGTCCCATAGCATTTCGCAGCTCGTGTCGAATGGTGTGGTTTGGTTGCTTTCCTTGTGAAGTTAGTGTTGATTTTGGCCTGTTGAACAGGGTGAACATTTGTAGTTGCGTAGCAGCGTCTCTACCTGCCGACCTGTGGCCTGGAGATGGCTGAAGTAGCTGGAGTTTGGTACGGGAAGAGGCCACGACGCGCGAGCCTTCAAATGGGCGCACGCGGCGTTGTTTCTTCACTCCACCAACAAGTACACAAACAAGTACAAGCGTGCGAGTCAATCAACAAACAATTAAAGCTCTCCAAGTTTCCTGTAACAAGCAATCAAGCTTGTCTGTTTCCCCTTCGGCCTGACGGCCCTGTATCCGACTCTCGCCGCGAGCGGGCGCTCCCCCTCCGGTCTCTCCGCCGGCCCGAAGGGCCGGCGCTGTATTGTGCTGGTGTGTCCTGTGTAGCTATCCCCAGCCACAGGCCCCTCACAGGTTTCCCTGCGTTTCCCTCGTCGTCGTCCTCAAGGAGCCGTCGACTACTTCTCCGCGCCCCGTCAGCGACTACAGCTGCCCGCGTCTGTCTCCAAAGCACCGCCTGCCGTCTGCGCCACGCCAGTGCTACTTCTCCGCCTTCTTTGCGAGCCACCACCCGGCTCCCTTGCCTGCTTCACGCTCCGTGTTGCAGAGCCCGCAGGTCGCCTCGAGCCCTCCTGCATTTGAGACTCCCTTCCCTGCGTGCCTGTGCTTAGGTTTCCTGTGTCGCAGCAGCTTGGTGTCGTGCCTTGCACCCACCAGCTCCGGCCCTGGTCCCTGCCTTGCACTCCCGGAATCCCCTGCCTTCGCCTCCTACTCCCTTCTCTGCCTTCTCCTTCTTCCTTCGCCTCCTTCGTCAGCCTAGCACCACCCGCCTCCAGTCAGCGCCGCAGACCATCCAGAGCCCAGTGCTCCGTGACCCCTGCCGCTGCCTGTGTGCGTGAGCGTGTGTGTGAGTCCCGGCTGCTGCTTCACCCCTGAGACTCCTGAGACTCCCGAGACTCCCGTATATACATATCTCCCGTCAACCCATTCAAGGTTCGCTGCATCTACACCGCCGCCGTCCCGAAGCCAAGACCTTCGTCCAAGGGCCGCGTGTGTGTGCCTGTGTACCGTACCGTACGCGTGTGTTCGTGTGCGTGTGACCGGTATCCCCCCAGTCCTGCGGTTGTTAGTGGTGGCACGACCGACAAGCGGTTCATCGCGTCTTCATACGTGAGCCCGTGCACTACAACGCATTACACAACCCGTGGGCGCGAAAAAGTTTTGTACTTTCCAGGGTTTCCTGGGCGTGCGCCTTTTGTGGGGGGAGTTGCGGGAACGTGTTTTGTGTATAGTTGCTGTCGCGTGTTTGACACCTAGCCCGCTGCGCAAGTCGCAGGGCAATCTCCACGGGGGCCAGCTTTCCCCGCAGCCCGTTTACAGAGCGCATTACCTGCTTGCTTCACCTGCTTTGCTTGCCACTACTGAGGTTTGAATTCTGCCAGCCTGCATTGGCGCGGTCAGCCCGTCGTGCCCTGCCTGAACCTGTTGCTTGACCTGTCGGTCGGACCCGTCTTTTGGTTTAGATCCTACGCGTCAGCTTCTGATCTGCCTCACGCGTCCCCCTACGCGGAGTGCCCATTTCTATCTTTGAACCATTACTGAAACCCCACACAATTCCTTCCTTATTGCGCCCCTCCCCTAACAGGTGCGGACGCCCCCTGTACCGTCGCGCCTGCTTGCTTCCACGTCGCTCCTCGCCTCCCATCCGTGACAATGGATGCAGAAGACGAACCACCTCCTGTGCCAAACCGACGTGTCGTACCTCGTTTTGATGCATCAGCTCTTGAGTGCGTACCCGTCTACACGCCGGCTGATAGCGCGCAACAGTGGCTCGACACACTGGACGTTTGTGCTCGGATGTACTGCTGGTCGGACGCAACCAGGTTGGATGTTGCTAAATGCCGCCTTGGCCCTGAGGCACAAAGGTGGTGTTCAGGCTTCGGGTTTGCTGAGTGGCCAGCTTTCTGTGCTGCATTCACAGAGCGCTTCGGTCTCAGGACCGGTGAGCTTTACACCCGTCTAGCCAATTGTCAGCAACAACGGGATGAACCTGTTCGTGCTTATTGTGACCGCTACCGACACCTTCTCGCTGAGTTGCGTGTCAATGGTGACGCACATGACACCCACCTGCATGGGTTCATGAACGGCCTGAGGTCACCCATCCGCCAACAGACCAAACTTGCGCGGCCAGAAACCCTATCACAGGCCATGGCACACGCTATCCGCGTTGGTGGGGTGATACTCAACCGGCCAGACCGGTTCACACTTGGGTACCCGGGCTCACCATTGCCACTTATGCCGACTGGTGACCTCCGAGTGTACCTGATGGAGAACTACGGTCCTTTGGGGCCGCTTCCCGGGTCGTCACGCCAGAATTCAACTGATGAGCTGCCTTACACGGATCCAGACCCGGATCCAGATCCCACTGTTGATGCGTGTGATTATGAGATGGTCAGCTTCCTGCAGGTTGTTGATAGCAGCCATGAGGGAACAGTGACATCCCGTGATAACCGCAGCGCTGGCGAACTATGGGCGTTCGTGGGAGAGCTGACTGAGTACCTCGCTGTCAATCCTCAACTCTCTCCCTACGAGAAAGAGTTATGGGCTAGACAGGTACGCCTTGCCACGGCAAGGTATGAGGACCTCAAGCACCAATCCGGCCCTGGCACCCCACTGCACGCCGGGTATGGAAGCGTCGTTCTCCCGCAGGCTGACCATGAGTCACATTCATGCCGCGCCCGTATGCCTGACCCGGCTCCGTACAACCCAATGCATGTTGGGGCGGACCCGGTGACGCCCATGGCTATGTCTCCGCCATTGCGTTCAGGCAACACTCCCCAAGTGTCACCCCCCGTGACACCGCAGCTCAGACCGCATGCTGAGACCCAACTGCGCGGACCCTGCTGGCGTCCCCCAGACACCTCCAGTCCACAACTGTCGCAGCCTCTTCCGCAGCCCGCCTCACTTCCAAGGGTGAAGCCCTTTTGCAAGCCAGTGCTTTATCAACCGTCGCAGCTGCCTGCGACGCCTGACAGGCCACCGCCGCCGCCTCTGGCGCCCTTTACTCCGCCATCGCCGGAGCTTGTGGCTCCTCCCGAGCCACCGCCGCCGCCTCTGGCGCCCTCTACTCCGCCATCGCCGGAGCTTGTGGCTCCTCCCGAACCACCGCCGCCGCCTCTGGCGCCCTCTACTCCGCCATCGCAGCAGCTTGTGGCTCCTCCCGAGCCACCGCCGCCGCCTCTGCTGGCGCCCTCTGCTCCGCCATCGCAGCAGCTTGTGGCTCCTCCCGAGCCACCGCCGCCGCCTCTGGCGCCCTCTGCTCCGCCATCGCAGCAGCTTGTGGCTCCTCCCGAGCCACCGCCGCCGCCTCTGGCGCCCTCTGCTCCGCCATCGCAGCAGCTTGTGGCTCCTCCCGAGCCACCGCCGCCGCCTCTGGCGCCCTCTGCTCCGCCATCGCAGCAGCTTGTGGCTCCTCCCGAGCCACCGCCGCCGCCTCTGGCGCCCTCTACTCCGCCATCGCAGCAGCTTGTGGCTCCTCCCGAGCCACCGCCGCCGCGTTTAGCGCCCTCTGCTCCGCCATCGCAGCAGCTTGTGGCTCCTCCCGAGCCACCGCCGCCGCCTCTGGCGCTCTCTACTCCGCCATCGCAGCAGCTTGTGGCTCCTCCCGAGCCACCGCCGCCGCCTTTGGCGCCCTCTGCTCCGCCATCGCAGCAGCTTGTGGCTCCTCCCGAGCCACCGCCGCCGCCTCTGGCGCCCTCTACTCCGCCATCGCAGCAGCTTGTGGCTCCTCCCGAGCCACCGCCGCCGCCTCTGGCGCTCTCTACTCCGCCATCGCAGCAGCTTGTGGCTCCTCCCGAGCCACCGCCGCCGCCTCTGGCGCCCTCTACTCCGCCATCGCAGCAGCTTGTGGCTCCTCCCGAGCCACCGCCGCCGCCTCTGGCGCCCTCTGCTCCGCCATCGCAGCAGCTTCTGGCTCCTTGCGAGCCACCGCCGCCGCCTTTGGCGCGCTCTTCGCCGTTGCTACAGTACGTGGCTCGTCCCGAGCCGCCGCCGGCATCTGTGGCGTCCTTTCCCTCTACTCTAGCGCCATCGCTGCGTGCGCTCCCTCAAGAGCCCCCGCCGCCTCCGCTGGCGTCGGCTCCCTCTACTCCGCCGCCGTCATTGCGTTCGCTCCCTCCTGATCCTCCGCCGCCTCCGTCGGCGTCCTATCCCTCAACTCCGCTACCGTGTCTTCATGCATCCTGTTTGGACAAGGCGCAAACGAAGCTTCAGTTATTCCGTACAACCAGTGCCGTCTCGCTTCATGCCGACGGAGTATTGACGGCATGCGTAGTCTCAAGGGAAATGATGCCTGACAATGATATAATTTCAGCTTCAACCGCAGCGCTTATGCTCCTTGGGCCCACAGCGCTTTCGGTTCATGCCGACGGAGTGGGAAGCCCGTTGCCATCGCGCGACTACAAGCCGCACGATCTCCTGCTGCTCATCAAAGGCAGGGGTTCTTTGATCGTGCATCCTCCCACATCATCAACCGTGCTCAAGAGTGTCTACCATCGTAGGCGCGGCCGCCGCCGCCGCCGCCAATGTCTACACAAAGGGTGCGTTAAGATCCTCAACCAGACAAGTTCTGGCAGTTTTGGTGTTCAGGCCCGCCATCGCCGCCACCATCGCCGTCGTCGCAAGCGACCACCACATGTGACATCAGAACACGCCTTCCCTCCACCTTCACTCAAGACCACCATAAACTATCCCTTCGTTCTGTGCAACAGACCATGTGGTTTGCCATGCACGCATGTGTGTTTGGGTTGGGTTCCAGTCGGGGCGTGAGAGGCCACAGGTGGACAGCAATGTTGGCGTACACCTGCTCATGGCCCACACCTGGTTGGGATTTGTGTTAAAATTTAGCCTTACTCACTTGTTTGTTTGATTATGTTTGTGTGTGCAAGTAATGTCTTGCCTGATACTTAGAAGACCGCTTGGAACAGAAATACGAGAGAGCCGCGCCTATGGAGGAAAACCGTTGGCTGGGTCGGTGTTTCGTAACCCATGTCATGTCAAGGCGTGCTGGGTCGGGTTTATCAAATTAAAACGAAGCAAAAGAGGCCGCAAGTGTAGATGAGTGTTGGGGCAGCGCTTGCTATGGGCCCACACACCAGTCGGTGTGCCGAAGCTTCTCAGGGATAAGGTTTTGTGTGTATGACTGAATGTACCAGCGACCTGGCTGGCCACCGGTGACAGCGGCAACCCGTGTGTGTGTGTGTGTGTGTGTGTGCGTGTGATGCGAGGACGGGTCCACATACAGCCCCGCCTACTCACACAGGGGTTTGGGCAAACAATCTGGAGAAAAGAGGCCACAGGTGCAGAAAAGTGTTGGGGGTAGCACCTGCTAAGAGCCCACACACCCGTTGGTGTGCAAAGACTCCAGGGGCGTGTTTGATAGTTGCGGTGACAGTGGAAAGCTAAGCGTGGATGGATCTGCCTTTGTGTTGTATGTTGGATGACGGCAGGTGTGGAAAGCTAAGCGTGGATGGATCTGCCTTTGTGTTGTGTGTTGGATGACGGCAGGAGTGGAAAGCCAAGCGTGGATCTGCCTTTGAGTTGTATGTTGGGTAATGGCAGGAGCGGAAAGCCAAGCGTGGATCTGCCTTTGTGTTGTGTGTTGGGTAATGGCAGGAGTGGAAAGCCAAGTACGGATCTGCCTTTGTGTTGATGAGCCGTGGCCCGTGCGGTATCCTGCCTACCTGCTTGCCCAAGGGACGGGCAAGGGTGCCGACGGAGGACTCACAGCTGTGGGTTGAATATGCGGCAGTCAGGATTTCCCGACACGCCACACTTTCACCACATGCTACAACATGCTCCGCAACGCACGCGCGAAAGCCTGTGCGTGTGCGGAAGCACCTGAGGTGTTGCACGATGTTGCTCGCTTCGGGCAGCACGCCCAATACGGAGGATGACATCTGGGGTGATATGTGCTTGAAGATAGATAATAGTATTGTTTACGGGTGTTGGGAGTCGGCGAGCGACAGCGAGCATGCCGATGGTGCCGCGCCGGTTGAGAAGTTGTTAGGAGTTCTGGATTTACAGTTGCGCGCCGCTTGATAAAAGCTTCAAGCAGCACAGGCCTGACAAAGAATTCGGATAAAAACGTTGGTGTGCTACTGCACGGCTGCGAGGTTTCAATCTGTCGAAATAAGACGCAGTTTCGGTCATTTGCTCGGGCACGTCCCATAGCATTTCGCAGCTCGTGTCGAATGGTGTGGTTTGGTTGCTTTCCTTGTGAAGTTAGTGTTGATTTTGGCCTGTTGAACAGGGTGAACATTTGTAGTTGCGTAGCAGCGTCTCTACCTGCCGACCTGTGGCCTGGAGATGGCTGAAGTAGCTGGAGTTTGGTACGGGAAGAGGCCACGACGCGCGAGCCTTCAAATGGGCGCACGCGGCGTTGTTTCTTCACTCCACCAACAAGTACACAAACAAGTACAAGCGTGCGAGTCAATCAACAAACAATTAAAGCTCTCCAAGTTTCCTGTAACAAGCAATCAAGCTTGTCTGTTTCCCCTTCGGCCTGACGGCCCTGTATCCGACTCTCGCCGCGAGCGGGCGCTCCCCCTCCGGTCTCTCCGCCGGCCCGAAGGGCCGGCGCTGTATTGTGCTGGTGTGTCCTGTGTAGCTATCCCCAGCCACAGGCCCCTCACAGGTTTCCCTGCGTTTCCCTCGTCGTCGTCCTCAAGGAGCCGTCGACTACTTCTCCGCGCCCCGTCAGCGACTACAGCTGCCCGCGTCTGTCTCCAAAGCACCGCCTGCCGTCTGCGCCACGCCAGTGCTACTTCTCCGCCTTCTTTGCGAGCCACCACCCGGCTCCCTTGCCTGCTTCACGCTCCGTGTTGCAGAGCCCGCAGGTCGCCTCGAGCCCTCCTGCATTTGAGACTCCCTTCCCTGCGTGCCTGTGCTTAGGTTTCCTGTGTCGCAGCAGCTTGGTGTCGTGCCTTGCACCCACCAGCTCCGGCCCTGGTCCCTGCCTTGCACTCCCGGAATCCCCTGCCTTCGCCTCCTACTCCCTTCTCTGCCTTCTCCTTCTTCCTTCGCCTCCTTCGTCAGCCTAGCACCACCCGCCTCCAGTCAGCGCCGCAGACCATCCAGAGCCCAGTGCTCCGTGACCCCTGCCGCTGCCTGTGTGCGTGAGCGTGTGTGTGAGTCCCGGCTGCTGCTTCACCCCTGAGACTCCTGAGACTCCCGAGACTCCCGTATATACATATCTCCCGTCAACCCATTCAAGGTTCGCTGCATCTACACCGCCGCCGTCCCGAAGCCAAGACCTTCGTCCAAGGGCCGCGTGTGTGTGCCTGTGTACCGTACCGTACGCGTGTGTTCGTGTGCGTGTGACCGGTATCCCCCCAGTCCTGCGGTTGTTAGTGGTGGCACGACCGACAAGCGGTTCATCGCGTCTTCATACGTGAGCCCGTGCACTACAACGCATTACACAACCCGTGGGCGCGAAAAAGTTTTGTACTTTCCAGGGTTTCCTGGGCGTGCGCCTTTTGGACTCACAGGCCGGCGGGGGCGCTGAGCCTGCTCCACCAGCTCGAGGCGGCAGTCAAGGTGCGTGCGGCCGCGTCCAGGTGCCTGACCTACCGCCTGGGATCCCTCCCTGCAGCCGCCCTGCACCACCGCCTGCACCACCACCACCACCACCGTTTGGTGTGCCGATAGGTGCTCAACTCCTCGTATGCGGCCCCTTCCCCTCGGGCTCGGGCATGTAACCTGGTACCGGGAATTGAATAAATTACCCCACCATCTCCCCCATGCCATGCGTCTCCGTGATTCTGGTTTCTTTGTTGGAATAGTGAAACCAACCCCCGCCGCCACCCCCCGCCGCCACCCCGTGCAGACCGGCTCCTGGCCCTCCACCGCCGCTGGAAACGAGCCCACCGCCGGGGCACCTGCGCCCGGACCCGCCGCCACCACCGCCGCCACCACCGCCGCCACCACTGGAGGCAATGGCAGCAGTCACGACCAAAGCCACGACCAAAGCCACCAGCACCACCAGCACCAGCACTCCCCCTGGCCCGCCGACGCTCTGGACAAGTTGCGGTGCTACCTCAAGTCGGTGACCGCCAAGGATTGCGGCGTGATGGTCACCCTGCAGCACGCCGCGCCCGCCACAGCCCTCGCAGCCGCAGCCGCAGCCGCCACCGCCACCACCGGCAGCACCGCCGCCGCGCCCGGGGCCGCACCGGCAGGGCCCGAGCCGGACCGGACTCGTTTAACTCATTTTACACTGGTACCCTCATTTTCATTCCTGTAGCACATACTAACGAGGCAGCCAACGCTCATGGAGAGGGACAGAGAGGGATTAGGACTGAACGCAGATTAATTAACCATGACGGAGATTGAACGCGGAGAAATGAAGGAGGCCCACGAACTCCAAATGATACAAAACCTTATCAGATATGATTGCGGGTTACAAAGAAGGGGACAGTGTAAACACTCGGCAGTCTTCGGCACGGGGAGACCGCCATGCCCGCTTGGCTGCCCGACTCAACTCACAGCTGTGTAGGCGTGCCGAAGCCAAGCGAAACGCCCGCCAGAGCCACACCAGACACAGCATCCCAAGATACGCGGCTCATAAGGCACCGCTACGCCACACCAAACAGCACGACCACAGGCCACAGTACCGAGAACACGACGCACCGCAGAGCACCACGCCACACACCGTCAGGGAGACGGGGGCGGAGAGGCAACGTTGTCCAGGAACATCACCAAGATGCGACCGCTAGGCCCCCTGGACAGGAACGCATGGCCCGAGGGGACAGAGTCCCAGATATGCTATTGGGGGGCTTGAGTCAAGGTCTTCTCATTGTCAAACTGATGTGATCGAGTTCCTGCCTCGGTCTTAAGATAACTGCCTATATAGCATTCATTTGATATCTTGATGAGGGAATCACCAAGTATGGGTCGCCGACGCCCGCCTGGTTTCGTGTGGGTTTGCCCGCCCAGAATCCCCTGGGGCCCGCCGCTTTCAATCCTGCCGCAATGGGCATGCGCTTTAAACTGCAGCAGGTGCCTCTCCATATCCATGGGGATGTGACAATTTCAGCAGCGCCCACACGGCGCCATGAGTGTGGCGGATGATGACTGGCGGTGGGCACGCTCCCGATCACAGTGACGCTGACGGTTCAAAATCCGGTGCTGACATTGGGCAAATGTGCGGCTTCATTATTCAATCGATAGGCTCAGAACCATACACTCCTACTGCTGCTGACGAACGCGCCGTGACAACGCTTGACGCACCTGTGAGCGAGAGGTCTTACTGAAGGTCACTGTCGCTGTCTGCCCGGTTCACTTCCAAGCGATAACTTGCAAACGACACACACAGCCCTCATTTAACCTACATAGAGGCCAATCTAAGGGTCAAGGATACCAAATTTCGGCTGCGGGCCCACCTGTAGGCTGTCCTTAGCTAAATTGACGACGTTTGTGGACTGGCATAATGGTCAGGCTACTGGCTCACTAACACAACGCTCATGAGGGCGGATGGCGCGTTTCAGCTGAGGAGTCACACCACATGGCCAGTGGTCCACCCGTCGAGGGCAACCGAACGCTGGTGATCACCTCTCAGCGCGGCCAGGTATATCCGTTCGAGGCGGCCGCGAAGCTAGAGGCGTATCAAACAGGCGCGAAGCCGGCGCCGCAGCAGGTGCGCATTACTTTACACGCATGCTATGTGTAAGAAGTCAAAAAATTTAAGACTAGCGCTCAGAAAGTCGCTTGCATGTCACGGAAGGGTTGTTGTGTCGCGTTCCGCCAGTGGTGCCCGCCCCTCGGCGACCCCCCCTCTCCCCCCTCCACACACACACACACGCAACCCCATCGGCACCAGGGGCACACCTCCTCTCAGCCGCACAATGCGCCTTCTAGTTCACTCCCAACCCACCTCGCATGTCTGCCAATGCCGCAGCTCCATGCCCTGCACGCCCAGCACCACAACGGCCATGCCGCTCCAACAAAGGGGTCCAGCTTCGCGTCTCCCTACTTCGGCAGTAATAGCTTCACAAGCAAAAAGCAGCAGAAGAGCGGCCGGGCTGGTGGCGGGCAGCCGCCACGCGCCTCGCGTGCGGGCAAGTGGGATGAAGTCAAGCTGTGGCAGCTCGGTTACCGACAGGTGCGTCGGCGCTTTAGGTGGTTGTTTACGTGCATTGTGTTTCATCCCCCATTCGGTCCTTGGAGATTTGGTAGCAATAGCGTAGCTAGCACTGGCTGAAGCGCATGAGCGGGTAAGGGTTGGGCTGGACAGGTTATGGACATGATGGCAGGGCCCACGGTGCATGCCATGCATTACATGCTCACCCCCGGTCTGCAGGAGCTGCAACGCAAGTTCTCCATGTTGAATAAT
Source organism: Chlamydomonas reinhardtii (assembly GCF_000002595.2). NCBI lineage: Eukaryota > Viridiplantae > Chlorophyta > Chlorophyceae > Chlamydomonadales > Chlamydomonadaceae > Chlamydomonas > Chlamydomonas reinhardtii. Next base: position 3,175,059 of record NC_057007.1, read on the forward strand.
CTTGCCATCGGGACCAGCGTACTGTCATTCTTCGCAATCAATGGTGCGTTGTGCCACGTAGTGGTTGTGTGTCGGTTGTGTGTGCGGGCGGCTGGCCTTACACAACTAACCCCTTAACAACAAACACGATCGTTGGCACCGCACCCGTACGAAAATGTGCTTCCCTCACACACGGACATTGACACACACGCTCTTTCGCCCACGCGCCCCGCGTTTGCTCGCAGACACGTACGGCACACAGGGCATGGCGTACGGCGGCCCTGTGAGCGCGGTGTGGGGCTGGCTCATCTGCAGCGCCTTCAGCCTGTGCGTGGCGCTGTGCCTGGCGGAGCTGCTCAGTGCGCTGCCCACCAGCGGCGGCATCTACTACTGGTGGGTGCTGGCGGCGCCGGGGCAAGGGAAGGGGCATGGCAGGGGCAGGACGGGGTCAGGGGCAGGGGCAGGGGCAGGGGCAGGGGCAGGGGCAGGGCAGGGGCAGGGGCAGGGGCAGGGCAGGACGGGGGCAGGGGCAGGGGCAGGGGCAGGGGCCGTTGGGGCAGGGGCAGGGGCAGGGAGCAGGACGAGGTCTACACCACCGACACCGCACACACTCCATGCACCCGACCCTGTTCAGGGGCACCCCTGACCCCGTGGAAATAAACCCACAACAATGTGCGCCGCACACGCACACGCGCACGCAACCACGCAGGTCGTTCAGCCTGGCACCGCGGCGCCATCGGACGCTGGTGTGCTGGATGGCTGGCTGGCTCAACTTGCTAGGCCAGGTGTGTGTCACGTGTATGTGTATGTGTGTGTATGTGTGCGCGCGTGCGCGCGCAATCCCTACTGTATGTGCATGCCGGGGGCGACAGTGTCGGGTGCTGTGTGCGCGCGCGTGCGCATTGGCTGACGGCCTAGGTGCATGCGTGGGTACTGAAAGAGACTGGATTGGGTTGCTTGGGTCCCTGGGGGTGCACACGGCCACGCGGTGTTTAACAAGACCGTACTAGTACTCACCACGGCTCGCTGCTTACGCCCCTCACCTCATCCTCCTCCACTTCAAACGTGTGATTTAATCACTTCGTTCTTTCATGAATGGCTATCCCCGCCCCCCGCCCAGGTCGCCTTCACCGCCGGGCTGGAGTACACACTGGCACAGGGCGTGGCGACGGCTGTGTTCATGCAGACCCACGGGGCGGCCGGCGCCGCCAACTCGGACGGCGTGCGCCTCAGCCGCACCGCAATCCTGGGCGTGCTGGCTGCCATGCTGCTGGTGCGTGCCGTACGTGCCGGCCGTACGACAGGGGGCTGCAGGGGCCCGTATGACAGGGGTCTGCAGAGGGGAACGGCTGACGGTTGTACGGCATGCGTGCTGCGGCTGGAAGGGCTGGGCCTACAGTGTGCGGACAGTGCGGATGCGTTCATCGCTGCGCGGGCGCGCACACGCCTGTTACCACCGGCAGAGGAGGCCCGCTGCTAGCGTCAAATGCAGTGCCTACCGTAATTGCCTGCGGGCTTCACGAGCCCTTGCCTTGGTCCGGCGCGCACTACTCGCCACGTACGCATCCTGCTCATTTCCTGCCGTGTCTCCGTCTTCACTCTATCGCTGATGACTCCGATCCCTCCCGCCCCCTCCCTCCGCCCTGCCGCCACAGACCCACGCCGCCCTCAACTCGCTGTCGATCCACCTGACATCCTTCCTCGCCACAACCTCATTCTTCTGGCACGTCATTGCGACACTGGCGCTGTGTATCTCCATGATGCTGATCGCGCCAAAACTCAACTCGCCGGACTTTGTGTTCACAATGTGGACGCCCAACAGCCAGGTCCATGGTGGGTAGCAGTGGCTGGCCCCCACCGTGCCCGTCGGCAACACGCTTGATCGACGCATGATGAGTTCCCAGCAACCAGCAGTTCCAAAGCTGCCCGCACCTAAGCACCTGCACCTAAGCACCTGCACCTAAGCACCTGCACCTCAAAAATGCGCCCACCACACCTAAACACACAGGCATCACCAGCCCCGCCTATATCTTCCTCTTGGGGCTGCTCATGAGCCAGTGGACAATCATGGGGTACGACGCCGCCATTCACGTGGTGGAGGTGCGTGCGTGATGGCGAGCATGATGAGGCCCGCCGGGGCCGCCATGTATGCGGTAACTCCACTGCATGTGTGGAAAAGGCCTGCGCGTTTCAACTCGATTTGTACCGATCCACCGATGTACAACCAGATACAGCTCGCTTGCTTACATTCCCTTGCTGCCAATCGTTACTGTGCACGTGCACGCAGGAGACCATAGACGCAGAGAACGCGGGCGCCCGCGCGCTCGTGGGCAGCGTGGTGGTGACCAGCGGCGTGGGCTTCTGCCTCATCATCTGCCTCACCTTCGCCTTGCAGGTAGGAACCGCAACACGCAAAGCAAACATGCATGCACATGTTGCCACTGGCCGCGCGTGGTGCGGCTTGAATGGTTGCATGTGCGGATGCACCAGTCCCCGCCTATCATGTGCACAGCTCGCCACGAATTGCATGAATCTTGCCTTGATTTGCCCATCCAGCTACCTCCATGCATCCCGTGTCTGGGCGCCCGCCTTGCTTGGCGCTGCGGCTTATGCTCCCTATCCCCAACTCGCTCCTTCCTTTGCATTCGATTGCTTTTACCGTCAGAACGAGGCCAACCTGCTCAACCCGCACAACGCCACGGGCGGGCAGAGCGCCATGATACAGCTGCTGTGGTGCGTGCGTGCGGGCGGGCGGGCGGGCGGGCGGGCGGGCGGGCGTGTGTGCGTGCGTGCGTGTGTGCGTGGTCATGGCTGGCTGGGGTGGTCATGGCTGGGATTGAGGGAATGTTGGGGATGTGGTGGTCGGTGGGCCGGCCGTGTGTGGGTGTGGGCGTGTGGTTGTGGGTGTGGGTGTGGGTGTGGGTGTGGGTGTGGGTGTGTGCATGTGTGGAAAGCACAGGGCGAACGGGTTGACAGTGTGCATGCCAATGCAGGTGTGCATGTGTGCACACCAGTGGCGCGGACGTGGATGGACGACGAGGCTTTGCTTGTTTGGGCCTACTTCCTGTTGGACCTACCCCGTCCCTGCGTCTTAGCGTCTCTGTGTCATTGTGAACTAACCCATCCCCAACCCGTTCACACGAATGCGCATACAGGGACGTGTTTGCGGCGCGGTACGGCACAGGGTACGGCGCCGTGGGGCTGTCGTACGTGAGCCTGGTGAGCTGGTGTGTAGTGGGGCTGTCGTACGTGAGCCTGGTGAGCTGGTGTGTAGTGGGGCTGCGGGGTCCCTGGTGAGCTGGTGTGTACGCGCGGGGGGGGGGGAGAGAAGATACACGTACCGCTGCCAGCGCACAAGGTGGACCCACTAGTTGTTCACTCATGCGCCCACGTCGTCATTCATGCGCAACCCACAACCCACAACCACCTGACGCCATGTACCGTATTACAAATACAGGTGGGTTTGTTCTTCGCCGCCTACGCCTCGCTGTGCGCCAACGCGCGAATGCTTTATGCCTTCTCCCGGGACGGCGCCATGCCAGGTGTGTGCGTGTGTGTGTGTGTGTGTGTGTGTGTGTGTGTGTGTGTGTGTGTGTGTGTGCGTGCGTGATGCATGGTGCTCTCTCCCTCTCTCTCAGGTCTCCTCCATTCACTGACACACATACCCGTGCACCAGCCACAGCTTGTGCTCTCCAACACACTCACGCCCCACCCCAGCTTGTCTACCGTCTACCACTTCCTTAACGAATCATGAATGTAACCTCCCTCCCTTCCCGCCCCCCCTTCACTTCATATTTGATACACACCATCCCATGGATGGCTACCCCCCCCCACACACACACACACGCAGGCGCGCGGCTGTGGCGGCGCCTGGCCCCCGCCAGCCGGCTGCCGGTGTCCGCCACGTGGCTCATGGCGCTGCTGGCGGCGCTGCTGGCGGTGCCGTGCATCTACAACGACCTGCTGTTCGCGACCATCAGCGCCGGCAGCGTGGTGGCGCTGAGCCTCAGCTACGGTGGGTGAGGGGCGGCTGCTGTGTATGTGTCGCGTGCCAGTGTGGCGGGTGTGGCGGGTGTCCATTTGTCGCGTTCCGGCTTGCATGCCAGGCATACCCGCCTCGCGTGGCTCATGCGGCCGTGGTGCGGAGCGCCGGGGTGAGGGGGTGAGGTGGCGCTGATGAGCCTCAGCTGCGGTGAGGAGCGGGTGTAGGGGTGGTGAAGGGTGGGTGAAGGGGTGGGTGAGGGGTTACGAGGTGAGGCGTGGCAGTCGGAACCAGCGCGTAATTCCAAGTACACACTGAGCCTGAAAGGGTGATTGGGCAAGGGGAGGATCGGGTCTGAGGTGAGTGTGGTGTGTGTTCACTGGAAAAGTTCCGATTAGAAGTGCGACGGGGCGCAAAGAACGAGCCTTGACCCCTTACCTTGCTCCGTCCCGTACACGCACACGCACACGCAGGCATCCCCATTTTCCTGCGCATCTTCCACGACCAGTACTCCTTCCTGCCGGGGCCCTTCAACCTGGGCCGAATGTCCAAACCACTCGCCGTCGTCGCCTGCATCTGGATCCTGCTGGTGAGGCAGGCAGGCAGCATGGGGGGGGCAGGCAGCATGGGGTGGTGGTGGTGCAGATAATAGCCGAAACTAAACCAGGGGCGGTATGTGCGGGGCAGCCAGCAGAGGGGAGGCAGGCGGAGGGGCATAGCGTGGGGGCAGGGTCGCACCTGGATTCAGGCTGGTGCCAGCCACATGGGTGCGCGAGTAAATAAAGGAGTGGAGGCACGGGGGCATTGCGGACCCAAAGTGCGTGTGACAGCCTGCGCGGGCCCCGAGCGAACAGCCTGCCTCCTGCCTACCCGGCCCTCTATCTTTCGCTCGATGGTTTGGCGACCCTTGCCCCTGCCCCTACCCGCCTCCCTGTGCAGACCAGTGTGGTGTTCGTGTTGCCCACCACCTATCCCATCACGCCCGGGTCCGCCAACTACACAGCACCGCTCATCGTGGCGGTGCTGGCGCTGGCCGCGGTGCTGTTCTATGCGCCCGGCTTCGGCGGCCGGCAATGGTTCACCGGGCCCGCGCCCAACCTGGAGTAGTGTCAACGCGCGTTGGAGTGAAGGAACGGCCATCACAAATTTGCCATCACAGGTTTAGGCAAGTTAGTAATCGTATGAAATCACGGGTGCGTGACGGCGGGCGTGACAGCGGAGCCGATGGCGGGGCTGACGGCGCGCGTCGCGGGCGCGGGCGCGTGCCCTTGCATGGGCGGCTACCGGACGTGCACGCCCACGGCCGGCACATACCACCCGCCTCATCATGTGCCCGGAGCCAACACTTTCCCGCTGCAGCTTCGTGTGTGTGCAGCACATGCATTGCGAGAGGTTTACATGGGGTCAGGGGTAAGTAGAGTGGGCACCCCTGCGCTGATGCGTGCATGCCACCTGTCTTTCAAGCGGTCGCCAGTGAAATTGCCGAATGCAGAGCAGGGCAAGTACCGTAGTCTAGGAGCGGTAGGAGAATGACGTATCCATGATGGTGGTGGGTGTGGGGCCATACGTACGACAACAGTGACAGCAGTCACACCACGATATCCAGAGCGTCCTGTCAATGCATGGAAGCATGGGTGGAGTATGCACGGAAAAAATACAGCAGGCGGCCAACCGCCGCGTGCCAAGTGCGGTATGTTGACACGCACTTGCATGCAGATTGAGGCGTGCCACATGCGTACGGCAAGAAAACAAGGTACTTTCTTTGGGCTGTACCTGTATGCGGTTGCATTATTTGCAAAGGAGACGGGTGTGCATGTGAAGTCATGCATGTATGGATGGCAAGGCCGCGTTGTACATGAGAGCTGAGGGTGCGTTTGGGGAGGGAGGGGCGGCGGGCGGAGTTCATTTCAATCCCAAAATAAATCATTGCATCCAGAAACCTATGGGGGGACAGGGCCACGGGTACCGCCCTCAGAGGCCACTGAAGCCTTCTGGGTTGGTTCTGTTTGTGGCGCCTGCTATCACAATGGGTAATGTGCGTGGTGGTGGCGTGCGGAGAAACCATTGAACAGGAAGAGAAGGAAGTACGTGGCGACATGGGTGACACGCCATTATGCTGCACGGCATGTCAGGGACTGTACAAGGGACTTACTTTATTTGCATTGACAAAAAATGTGATGCATTTGCAATGCGTTTGGATTATGGTCAGTCGGAGATTGCGTAGCCCTTGGAAGGGTGTCTGTTGACTTGGGAGGTTCTATCTTGGGCGGCACATTCGAGATTGGTTGTGCCCAGGTGGCCTGCTTGGCTGCTGGTGGTGAAGGGGCCGAGTGGGCGGTTTGGGAACGGCTGCGGAGTCACCATACGTAGTTGCCGCACACACCCAACCAGTTGACGACTCAAGATTTCCCATGATCATGGCTGCATACGGTATGCATGACGCAAGGGTGCACTGTGCATGCATGGGCGTTACTTTGTCATAATGGGCGCCACTTACTTTATCTTAATGGATGCCACTTTGTGTTAATCATTGATTTGCTGGACGGCACTGCGTACTGTGCGTCTGGGGGGGCTTGCCGGGCTTTGCGTCTCCCGTCCAGCATTTCAGTTTCGAAGCAACACTCTGGCCGTATCAATAATCCCTGCTGCAGCAAGATGTCCCTGTACTACTTCGTAGCGGCCCAAAGATCGTGCCAGGAGTCGGTTGGTTGGCGGCAGGCTGAGAATGCGTGGGGCTGAGGACGAAGTTGCATGCCCATGCCGCATTCATGTCGCATTGGATGTTAGCATAAAGTGCTGGATGGATTAGACGGACGTGCCAGTTGCCTGCAGCCCCTTTCTTCTGGTTTTATTATTGCCAAGCTTGAAGCTACACGGCACCATGCTCGATATGCATTCGGTTTCTCGAAACGTATGTGGGATGCGCAAGCTTCTTACGACCAGGGGTGTGCGTTTCTGCACTCCACTTCAATGAACGCAATCATGTGTAAAACAATCAGAAAGACCGCAGAGGCCCCACCCTGCAATCTCCGAAACCCTCTTGCAAAACTTGCCCTGCCCCCCTGCCCCCACGGCCCCCTACCCGCACCGCAACACTACCTTGTTTGCATTTCGTGCATGCAGCCTAACACGGCCGCACGTATGTATGCCAAACCAGCGGCCACGCACCCGACCCTATGTCCAACTTACACAACTTACCCATGAACTCCCGCCCACGCACATGGCTTGGTTCATCATATGACACTGTCCCATCACATACCCATGGATTCCGCGCAGCCTGCAGCCAGCCAGTCATGCTCCCTGATGCCGCCTGGCTCTTGCAACTCCACAAGGACCTCCGCATTAATGACCTCCGCAGCAGCACATCAATACAAGAAACAGTTACACATCAATACAACAGTTGACTGCCGCCTCGCTATAGCTCCTGTCACATTACACTGCTGCTGCACCCTCTCGCGCTGTCCGCCGCAGGCCCGCAGCCCGACTGCTGCCGCAGGCTGCCGTTACCATCAGGCTCAGAACCTGAGGGGTGCGAGGCGCGGCATGAAGGGCTTTGAATGTGAGGAAGACTGCTTCGAGTTCAGGAGTGGCAGTACGGTATGTACGTACGTCAAACAGCGCTAACCCAGAGGAGGTAGGGGCATTCGCACCCGCACCCCCACGCACCCACACCCGCTACCGCTCCCGCTCCCGCACCCGCACCCGTACCCACACCCACACCCACACCCACACCCACACCCACACCCACACCCACACCCACACCCACACCCACACCCACACCCACACCCACACCCACACCCACACCCACACCCACACCCACACCCACACCCACACCCACACCCACACCCACACCCACACCCACACCCACACCCACACCCACACCCGCACCCGCACCCGCACCCACACCCGCACCCGCACCCGCACCCGCACCCGCACCCGCACCCGCACCCGCACCCGCACCCGCCCGCACCCGCACCCGCCCGCACCCAAACCCACACCCGCACCTTATTACTTACGTGAGCGAGTGGGTTCAGCGCTTCAGCAGTCCTTGCCGTGGATGGTAATGTTGCGGGCGCCACAGTCCACATCCTCAAACGTTACACGGAGCGAGTAGCCGACCAGGGCCTCAGGGCAGGCACCCTCCCTGCTGACGCCACACACTGCATTCACTAGCTTATCGGGACCAAGAGCATGCAGCTCGTTGGAAATGACGGCGGCATGGGCTGACGGCGTTGATGCGGTACAAGTACTGGCCGTACTGGCCATCAACGAACTCGCAGAGTCGCCCAGGGGCCGTGTCGCTGTTTGCGGTGCTAAGGGAGCCGTTGGTGGCGCCGCTGCCGGCAGCGCGTGCTGCCGGGCGCAGTGCCGGTGCCGTTGCCCGCTGATGGGCTGAACGTGCCCAGGCCGGAGCCGATGCTGCAGCCCGACAGAGGGCGCGGGAAGTAAGGAGCCGCCGCTGTCCGCGCCGCTGCTGGAGCCGTGCAGGTGCTGCAGGTGCGGCTGGCTGCCTATCCAGGTGGACTTGGCCCTGCATCGCCTGCATCTGCTGGTCCTGCGTCTGCATCTGCTGCTGCATGTGCATGTGCATCTGCACTTGCATGTGCTGCTGCTGCTGCGAGGGCGGCTGGCCAGTCACACGGCGCTCCTCCTCCGCATACGCGTCCCGGTGTCCGCCAGAACCGCCTCTGACAGCACGCCCTGCCAGCCCGACAACGTCACCGTCTCTCTCTCCACACACATGCATACCGTATGCACATGCATGCGTACAGATTGCACTACACACACTGCCCTACGTGTCGCCTCCATACACGTACGCTCTCCCCCTCCCCCTCCCCTTCCCATGCATGTGTGAGTTGCCCAGAATGCCGACGCCGTCGACCGCCAGCCGCCACAGAACCTCCAAGGCCGCCTGCGTGCACCCGTCGAGGGTACCAGCGCCGTGGATGGTGTGGCCTCGCACTTAGGCACATTTCGAGAGGGAGTTTGGTCTAGTGGTATGATTCTCGCTTAGGGACCCGACCATTGTCGTCTAACCTGCGAGAGGTCGTGGGTTCAATTCCCGCAACTCCCCACCATCACCATCACAATGAGTCTGCACCAATCGAGGCAGTCTCCTGTGCGAAACAACGCCAGTCTGTATGACTAGGCGACTTGAGCCACGGTGATGTCGCCTATAGGATGGGTCTCTAGCTCAGTGGTAGAGCAGCTGACTGCAGTTGCAAATGCATGCGGCGTATCAGCAGGTCTCGAGTTCGATCCTCGAGGGGCCCTTTTGTCATTCGCAGGAATGGCAGAGCGCTTCTGGGGTGCCTGGTGTCGGTATACTCATTTTGGTAGGAAAGCGGAGACCGGACCGGGCACCGAAGCACCATCAACGGGGCAGACACAGGGGCCGGGACGAAGGGATGGATTATGGGTTCAAAACCTTCAGGCGGGCACTAGAGGCCTGGTGTATGTACCGCACTGTCGGGCTATCGGCGTTCGCGGCAAGATTGATGCCCAGTGCTTGTCCGTCGAATAGCATTCCTTTGGATCACAGGTGCGCCCACGTGTGTCACCTTGGCGGATGTGTATGATCCAAATGCTCACACATTGGTTACACTGTGCGGCCTGTGAACTGCTGAAATGCCTTGCAGTTTTTAAGAACGTGTGGGAGAACAAGTGGGTTGAGTGGCCGTTGAAAGTGCGGACGGAAGTTGCCTGCCGTCGGGAAACACACAGGCGAAACACACACGCCGGAGGGTGTTGCACTGCAGGGCCGCTGGCCTTGCTGTTGATCGAGCTTACCAGATGCAATGCATTGTGGTCCTGGATGATGCAGTGCTCGCGACCTCGCGAGGCCGAAACTCAGCGACAACAATCGGCCTGTCGGTTCAAATCTATGTTTTGCTCTGGCGTCGCCTGGTATCTGTCTTGCAGTAGTTACTTTCGCAGAAGTTGCACTTTGCATTATAAGCTTGAAGATAGCAGCGAGCGTGCCGACGGAACAAGTTCAGGAAGCTTGCAATAGCAGCACAGACCGCGCGAATCTGTTTCTCCTCTTGTCCGTAAATGATAGCGTTCGCGTAAAAGCCCAAGGGCCTAAAAGGGGAAGGCCAGGAGCGGCGCAACTGCTCGAAATGGAGCTCGACAACCCAGACCTACGCTATGAGGTCCGCGAGGTCATCGGCAAAGGCGCTTTTGGAGAGGTCAACCTTGTCGTTGAGAAGACCACAAGGCAACGGTGCGCAAAGGCAACAGACACGGAAGTGCGCTGCAGGCTATAGCGCCCCTGAAAACCCAGCCTGAAGCTGACTAGCGCCGCTTTTAAGTCCCTGAACATGAAAATGTTCGCTTGTATTGATGTGGCGTCGCGCCTGCGCTTGCAGGTATGTGCTGAAGCGCATCAAAATGGCACGACAGTCGGAGTGGCAACGGAAAGCCACCCGCCAGGAGATAGAAATCGTAAGGGCCGTGATTACCACAGCGGGCGGCGGGGGTTGAGTTGTCATTGCGGGGCTGCAGGGGTGGAGTATCACGCAAACGGGTTGGCCAGGGTTGGGCACAAAATGCCTGAAGCTGTCTGCGTGGTGGATCGAGAGATGGGACCAGTGTGGTGCTGCTGAGCGTGTGTGCGCGCGTTAAACCTGCCTTTATAGCTCGGGCCTGTGACTTGAGACTTCTTGGCCAAACCCCGGTGCAGTGGCAGCACCAACCCCTTATGCCGCTCAACACTGGCTCCCCCTCCACCCGCCACCCCTTCCCCCAGGTCTCCCGGCTGCGGCACCCGTTTATCATGCCGTACAAGGAGCACTGGACGCACCACGGCCACACCATCAACGTGGTGTACGGCTACTGCGAGAAGGGAGACCTCACCACCGCCGTCACCAAGCAGAAGGTGCGCCCCAGCCGGGGTGGCCAGCTGCTGCGCGATTCCTGCCTGTTGCACCATGTTTGCATTTGCATTGGGAGCCTTCTCCCGCTTTCCCGCCGCCTTGCCGCCCCCTGCACCCCCCTCCGCTATGCCCAACGCCGTCCTGCTCTGACCGCGTCACCACCCCAACTCGCCATGCCCGGACACTCGCCATCACCATCACCGCCACCATTGTCACCACCATCACCATCCCGGCTGCGACCCACCCTGCTCCCACATGCCTGCCTGCCTGCAGGGCAAGCCCTTCAGCGAGGAGCAGCTGCGGCTGTGGCTGGCGCAGCTGCTGCTGGCGGTGGAGTACATGCACAGCCAGCAGGTGCTGCACCGGGACATCAAGACGCAGGTGAGGGGAGGTTGACGGGAGGGGAGGGGAGGGGAGGGGAAGGGAAGGGAGGGGAAGGGAGGGGAAGGGAGGGGAAGGGAGGGGAAGGGAAGGGAGGGGAAGGGAGGGAAGGGGAGGGAAGGGGAGGGGAAGGGAAGGGAGGGGAAGGGAGGGAAGGGGAGGGAAGGGGAGGGAAGGGGAGGGAAGGGGAGGGAAGGGGAGGGAAGGGGAGGGAAGGGGAGGGAAGGGGAGGGAAGGGGAGGGAAGGGGAGGGAAGGGGAGGGAAGGGGAGGGGAAGGGAAGGGAGGGGAAGGGAAGGGAGGGGAAGGGAAGGGAGGGGAAGGGAAGGGAGGGAAGGGGAGGGAAGGGGAGGGGAGGAGTGGGAGAGGGAGCCCGAAGGTGCTACACCGTGGACATGAAGACGCAGGTGGATTAGATAAAGAGAGGACACAGAGAGGAGGGGGAGGGAGGGGAAGAGGAGGAGAAGAAGACGGGGAGAGAAAGAAAGAGGGGGGGGCAGTGGGAGGACAAGGGTCTTGCCCTGCACGTCCTGCCGCGTGTATGCCGCCGCTGACGCGGCCCTGCCGGACACGGCTGCGGGGGCTGTGTCCCCCATGCTTGCTTGGTTCAATGGTTTTGCATTTAGCTGGAATTCCTCTTTACCTTCATGCAATTGCTTGCCCCTTCAAACAGAACATCCTTCTGACCGGCGATGGAGATGTGCAAGTCGGTGACTTCGGGCTGTCCACCGTGCGGTGAGCCTGGGGGGTGTGAGTGTGTGTGTGGGGGGGGAGGGGTATGTGCCCAAGCCCAGCAAAGTCCCATCATCATCAGAAAACCTTATGTGTGCCGGGTGGGGTGGGGGTTACACGCATTAAGTTTAGTGGGGTGGGGGGTGGGTGGGGGATGGGGGTACGAGCCTGAACGACTGGCAGTGGCGGTGTGGGCTAGGCATGGCAGACGTGGTTCGGATGGGGGCGTTGTCGACGGCACGGCATGCCGCACTTCGCCCGACTACCAGACTCGAGCATCGCTGGTTGGGTCCATTCGCCTGCGCATGGGCATGTAGGACAACCTCATCCCTTCATGCACCCCGCGATTGCCTTCCTGCTCATCAAACTGGCCCGCTCCTCTCGGCCCGCAGCGTGCCCAGCGCCGGCGATGCTCACGGCGCGCCAAAGCACGGCGACACAGACGACACGGACACCAGCGACGCTGCCGGCGGCGGCGGCGGCGACACACCTCCGCTGCCGCACACGCCGCCACAGCACGGCCACGCCCACGCGCACCCACACGGGCACGGGCACGGGCATGCGGGCGCCGACGCCTACGTTGCGGGTCTGGCGGCGGCCATGCATGGCGGCGGCGGCGGCGGTGGCGGCGGAGCCCACGGCGGCGCCGGCGGCGCTCACGGCGGCGGCGCCCATGGTGGGCTGCACGCGCCGGGGCCGGCGGCGCCGGGCGCGGGCGGCCCCATCACGCCCAACCACCACGTGCTGTCGCCGCCCCAGGCGGAGAAGGGGCGGAAGGACCAGGCGCACAAGGCGGCGGCGGCGGCGGCGGCGGCTGCTGCGGCGGCTGGGGCGGGGGCCGATAAGGCGGAGCTGGCGCAGACGCCGGCGCATGATGCCAAGGTATGTGTGGGTGGCCACGTGTGTGGCCGGGAAAAAGCTGGGCGGGTGGAGGCTGGTGGCCCACTAGTTCGTGGGGTGCGGAAGCGTGGGTGCCCGGCTCCCACCACGTGAACGGCTGAGTCCTGAGTGCCTGACCCAGATGGCCGGCCCCCACCCTGCTGGTATCATCACCTCGACACGGAACTCCCTGGCCGCACCTGCCTGTCGGGTCAGACCTGCCTGCCAGTCCTGCCAACCCTACCTGCAACCCCGCCTAAACACCGCCACAACCCCGCCACCACCAGGCCTGCCAACCCTACCTGCACACCACCCCGCCCCCGCCCCCATGTACCTGGCTACAACGTTGCTGCCTTTTAATCAGCCATGAATGTAACCCCACCCCGTTATGCGCATATACACACACACACACACACACACACACACACACACACACACACACACACACACACACACACACACACACACACACACACACACACACACACACACACACAATGCACCACCACCCAGGGCACCCGCAATGACTACGCGCTGGTGGGCACGCCGCACTTCATGAGCCCCGAGCTCCTGAGCAACGCCAAGTACTCGTTCGAGACCGACATATGGTGAGAGCACTGGGGCTGGGACTTTGGGTGGCCATGTGCGCAAGCCTGGGGTACGAGTACGCATGTGTACGAACAAGAAGACAACAACACGCACCCAACCAGCCCACCAAGCGCCTGTACACCAGACAACAATTGGCCATACCAGTATGTTGTGTGCGATTGCGTGCGAGCTGTGTTCCGCCATGCCACTATTTTCCGCGTTCGCGCTCACAGGTCGCTGGGTGTGGTGATGTATGAGCTGACCACGCTCAAGCCGCCCTTCAACGCCTTCAACCTGGCGGGCCTGGTGGCCAAGATCAAGCGCGCCGCGCTGCCGCCCATCCCCGCCGGCTACTCGGCCGACTGGGCGGGCGTGCTCAAGAGGTGGGGGGTGGCAGGGGCAGAGAGGATGGCGCGGGCAGAGAATGGCAGGGGAGAGTACATTTATAATTATGTAAGACGTGAAGGCGTAGCCAGTGGGAGCGAGTAGGGCCAAGCTGCTGTGTGAGGAGTGCCGTGGGCCCCATGCTTGCTTGAGAAGCTGGGGCGGTGAGGGGGGGGGGGCGGGGCGGCGGCAGCGCAACGCCTGCACGTTGCTGCCACCACCCGCGCCCCAACGCTGCATGTCCCACCGTGACCTCCGCATCATATCCTGCCCACCTCTGCGCTCCAACCCCCGTACTGTTCCTGGCTACGCCTTCACTTCTTAACTAGTCATGAATGTAAACCCCCACTGCAGCATGCTGCGCAAGGACCCCGCCCGCCGTGCCTCGGCTCTAGAGCTGCTCGCGCTGCCCTCCATGGCAGCGGCGCTGGCGGCGGCGCGGCAGCGGGCGGCGGCCATCATGCCCGACGTGACGCTGCCCATCATAGCCACAGTGTCCATCCCGCGCCAGCTCTCCGGCACAAGTGGGTTTCGGGGCGGAGTGGGGGCTTGGAGGGCTTGGCGCAGGTCGCCTTGCGGGGAGCGATGGCGCCGCAGCAGCGCCGCGGCAATGGCGCTGTAATGCCGCGGCACGGCACGCACGGCAGCGCTTGGGTCGTGGATTAGCCAGTTCAGGTGCCTTCGGTGACGACTGTTTATGCGATGCATGATGCCAGTGTTTCGATGGGCTCAATAGGCCCGGGCATGCGCCCACTCCTCAATGCAGGCAGCGACGGTGGCGCCCTGGGACCGGACACCTTCAGCTTTGCCGCGCCCGGTGCTGCCGGAGCTGCCGCCGCGGCCGGCGCCAACCGGGCCACCCCCGGCGTCACTCCCACAGCGACCGCCGCAGCTGTGACGCCCATGCTCACGACACGCGCCGGCGGAGCCACCACCCCTGGCACGGATGACGAGGGCGGCGCCGGCGGCGGCGGCGGCGAGCTATCGCCAATGAGCAAGTTCCCTGACCTGCAGGACGCGGCGGCGATGGACTCGCCGCTACCGGCCCGGCCCATGCCGCCGGCGGCGGAGGCGGCAGCGGCAGTGGCGGCGGCGGCGGCGCCTTCGGCGGCGGCGATGCGTGGAGCGCGCGGCGGCAGCGCGGCGGGCGCTGTGGGAGAGGCAGCCCGCGCGCGGACCCCTGCGGCCGTGCGCAAGCCTGGCGGCTCAGCAGCCAGTGCGCCGCCGGCTGGCACCGCAGCGGCGGCAGCCGGCGGCGGCGCCGCCGCGAAGCGCTATCCCACGCCACAGGGCGCCGCCGCCGCGCGCGCCAACGGCGGCGGCGGCGGCGCTGCGGCCAATACAATTGCCGCCCGAGCCCGGACGCCTGCGCGCGGAGCTGCGGCTGGTGCCGGCGGCGGCGCCGCTGTGGGCGCCACGATGGGCAGCGGTGCCACGGGCAGTGAGAAGGACGACGCATCGACCAGCGGCGCCGCGCCAGCAGCGGCAGCACCAACGGCGGGAGCCCCGGCGGCCCGCTTGGTGCGCAAGCCCGCTGCCCGCGAGGCTGCTCCCACTCGTCCGCGCGCCGCCGCCGCCGCCGCCGCAGCACCAGCACCAGCAGCCGGTGAGGCCGTGGAAAGCGGCGCGGACGCGGCCGCTCGCAACCGCAGCCCCTCGGCGCCCCAGGGCCGCCCAGTGCCGGCTGTAGCGCGGCAGCGCTCCGAGACGCGCGCCGGGGCTGCCGGCTCTGCTGGCGGCGCGGCGCCGCCGCCGCCGCCCGTGGCCCGCACAAGCAGCACTCGCCGCGCCGGCCTGCTCGACACAGCGGCGGCGGCGCCGCCGCTGCCGGTGGCGCCGGTGGCGGTGCCGCCGCCTGCTCTTGACGTTGAGGGCGAGGCGGCCGGGGTGGCAACGACACCCGGGTCGGAAGCCGCCAAATCAAGCACGCCGACAAGCACGGGCGGGGCTGGCCCCGGCGCGGGTGCGGGGCAGCGCTCCCCCAACGCCGTGGCGGCAGGCGCGAGCAAGGCAGCAGCCGGGAAGGATGGGTTGCCGTGGAGCCGCTCCTCCACGGCGCCCCGGGCGGCGGCGGGGCCGCGCGTCTCCCGCACCGGCGCGGCCGCCTCCCCGCCAGCGGGTGCCAACGGCGCGGCCGTGAGTCCGTCCGGTGGCGGTGCGGCGCCGGCGGCCGTGGGCACCAGGCGCGCGGCTGCCGCCGGCGCCGTGGAGGGCGCCGCTGGCGGCGGCATCCTTGGCCGTGCCGCGCGCGTCAGCGCCTCGCCGATTCGCGCGGGCGGCCCCCCGGCCCCAGGCCCCAGTGGGCGCCGCTCCAACCCCGGCACCGCTGGACCCGGCGCCGCGCCCGGCCCAGCGGAGAAGCGCGTGCGGCGCAGCTCCTACGTCGTGACGGCGTCTGGCGGCGCCGCAGCAGGCAAGCCTGCTATCGCGGCAGCCGCGGCTGCTGCAGCAGCTGCGGCGTCGAAGGCCGCGCCGGCGCCGGCGCCCGCGCAAGGCAAGGCGGCAGTAGCTGCGGAACCCGAGCGACCCGCGGGCGACAGCTCCGTCGTGTCCTCGGCCGGCGGCAGTAGCAACGAGTCCATGCCGGCGGCGCCGGCGCCGGCGGCGCCCACAGACGAGCTGTCACCTGGGCTGCTGGCCGCGGCACGCGTGGCGTTAGCGGCGGCGGGCGGCGATGCGGCGCCGGCGCCGGCAGCTGGGCAGCAGCCGGCGCCGCAGCAGCGGCCCAGCATCTCCATGACGACTGAGGACTCGGAGATGTCCTACCCCAGTGGCAGGTGCGGATGCAGTACCGCAGGACGGCAGCAGTAGTTGTGGCCCTGGGAAAGTGAAGTGTTGAAGTGGGTTTGGGTAGTGCATTGCTAGGCGTTGCACGAAAGCGCGGCTGCTGTCATCCGCTGCAGTATATCCCACAGCCACGCCATTGCTCTACTTTTTCCAACACATCTAAACCATGTAACTTGCTTTACTTGCTTTGCTTACTATACTCTGCTCGCGCCTCACGTTTTGCAGGTATGAGGCATCGGAGATGTCGCAGCCCGGGGGTGCCCTTGACTGCGTCGAGTCGGCTGACGTCGGCGCCGCCGCCGCGGTTGGCGTCGCCGACTCCCTGGCCGACGGTGGCGCTGTGCCGGCGGCCGTCGCTCTGTGGAACAGCAACTCGCTCTATTCCACCGGCGGCGCGCAGTTCGGGAGCTACGGCGCCCTGGCGGAGGCGGCCGCCGCCGGCGCCGGCGTCAGCGGCCGTGCCATTGGCAACGGCGCCGCAGCCGCGGCCACCCCGGCCGCGGCGCTCTCGCGCGCCTCCACCACCCTCATGTCGGTCGGCGGCAGCACCAACCTCTCTGACCTCCCACGCCGCGTCTCGATCTCCGCCTTCACGCCCGGCCTTGCCGGCGGCGCTGAAGGCGCCGCCGCCGCCGGCGCAGCTGCCGACTGCGGCGACGCCACGCCGGGCTCGGGCTCCTCCACCGTCGCCTCCTCGCCCGTGCCGCACCGGGCCAGCGGCGGCACCCTGGAGGCGGCGGCGCGGAGGGCGGCGGCGTCGCGCCTGGCCTCCGCCGGCCCTTCCGCCGCCGTGGAGGGCCCACTGTCAGAGGGCGAGGAGGAGGAGGCGGACGGCGAGGCGGCGCCGCCTGTCGTGCCTGGCGACGCCTACGACAGCCCAAGCTCCTTCATCACCGGATCCACCACAGCCATCAGCGGCGCCGGCACCACGGGGGCCGGCACCACGGGGGCCGGCACCACGGGGGCCGGCACCACGGGGGCCGGCACCGCCGCTTCCACGCCGCTGTCCGCCGCCGCCGCCGGCCCCTCGCCGGGGGCAGCGGGCACACCTGGCAGCGTCAGCTCTGCCGCGGCGCCGTCCCAGCGGCGTGGCCGCGGCATCTTCGGCGGCGGCATCTTCGGCGGCCTGAACTCGGCAGCGCGGGCAGGCCGCCGCGCGCCGGGAACCGCTGCCGCCACTGCCACCGCCACCGGCAACCCTGCTTCTGACGCTGCCAATGCCGCCGGCCGGCCCGCATCCCGCCTGGCTGGAGGGGCGTCGAGCAAGGCGCTGGCGGGGCCGCCGGCGGCGGCAGCGACACAGCCGCCTGCTCCCGCTCAGCGCCAGCCGCCCCCGCACCCGAGCCTGCGAGCCAGCCACGAGACCGCCGGCAGCGATGGCAGCGCCGCCTGCAGCGCCTCCGCCACTGTGGGCCTCGTGCCCGGCGGCGCGCCGCCGGGAACGGCCGCCGCGGCGGCAGCCGCGGCCGCAGCCGCCGCCGGCGACGGCCCGGCCTCTCCCTCCACCGCCAGCGTGCAGCGCAGCTTTGCCGGATTCGCCATCCACCAGCCGCCCAGCCCGTCCGCCTGGCCTGCGCCCAGCGGCGCCGCCGGCGTCACGCACTCGCCCGGCGCCTCCGCCGCCTCCTCGGGCGACGCCACCTCCAACCTGCGCCCGGTCAGCCTCTTCCCCGGCGGCGCCTCCGCCGCCACCGCCGCCGCCGCACCTTCCGGCGTCTCCGCCGCCTCCGGTCCCGCTGCTGCCGCCGCCACCGACGACGACGCCACGTCAGCGCCGTCGCCGGCCTCCGCCTCCGCCGGCGGCGCCGCCTTTTCGGTTCCTTTGGGCAGCTCAGAGCGGCAGCAGCTGGCGCAGCTGCAGCGGGTGGTGGCGCTGTCGGCGTCGCTGCTGGAGGCGGGGCTGGTGGAGGAGCTGGGCGATGTGCTGTCCTCCTCCCTGCGGCGGCCGCTGGCGCTGCCGCCAGCCCTGCTGCAGGGCCTTGGCGCGGGAGCAGCGGGTGTGGGTGTGGGGGCGGGTGTGGGGGCGGGTGTGGCGGGCCTGCCGGCGCGCGGGCAGGCGGTGCGGGTGGCGGCGGGGTCGCTGCGCGGCGAGAGCGGCGTGGTGCGGTACCGCGGGCCCTGCCACTGGAGCGCCGGCTACGTGGTCGGCTTGGAGCTGCCGCCGGCGGCCGCCCCCTCGGCCAGTGCCGCCGCCGCCAAGGCCTCGCCTGGCGGCGGCGGCGGCACAGCCGCGGGCGGCCCGGGTGCGCCGGCTCCCACGGGCGTGCGCGACGGCGTCACGTACTTCCGGCTGGCTGGGGGGCCCGGCTACAGGGCGGCATTCGTGCCGGCCGACCAGGTCGTGCCGGTGAGAGCGCCGGGGTGAGCGCCGGAGCGCCGGGGTGAGCGCCGGGTTGAGCGCCGGAAGACCTGGGTGAGTGCCGGTGTGGGGGCGCGCCGGGGTCAGTGCCAGGGCCTGTGCGAGGGAGGCGCGGCTTAGTAGGTGAGGAGGCGATGGCGCGTGCGTGTGCCGGAATAAGGTCAAAACGCCTGTGCGTAGCACAAGGTACGGTGAGCGCGGGGCGGGTAAGGCTGTGGTCAAGCAAACGGGCCAGGCAGGCGCTCCCGTGTACCCCGGTAATGACGGGGCAGCAAGGCTAGAGGGGGAAATGTACCTCGTGCTTCAGTGCTATCCAAGTAAGGAGGTTCAAAACAGGTCAGATGGCATGAGGTCGCAGTAATGGTTGGGTGGCAATATGATGCTAGCAGGTGTTTAGAAGCTGTGTTTATATGGGTGGAGATGGGCCGGACTTAGCAGGGCCGATGGGGGGGAAATTCCGTGGCCGGAAATATACTGCTCTGTGACGGCTGGCTAAATAGTCGCTCCTGCAAAAGAACATGCTGGTGGTTGCTGGTCTAGACGCCACGTGTGTTTGTTACGTGTGGATGACATGGTGGGCGAGCTGGGGCAGCGAGGGAATGAAGTGAATGGCACGCCGTTACATTGATGCATGTAGAGAAAAAATAGATAAACCTTCATCCTGGGACAGCTCCGACTAACCCCCAACTAACTCGTGTACGGCACTCCAACCCCCCTCAGCCGTACAGGAGGTAGCGTGGCAGTCGGCAGCTGCACGAGTGTGAGCAGGTAGTTGTACGGCGGCCCGGCTCGGAAGCTACCTGACTGTAGTGACGCACACTGGTCGTTGGCGGTTGTCGGCAGGCGCGCGAGTGGGAGCGGGCAGTTGAGCGCACACGCGTGTGGGAAGCTGCAGTGGAGTACGGTGGAACACGGCGGAGGCTGGCGGTTGGCGCGGCGTGTGAGTGGGAGTGCATAGTCGTGCGCGCGCCGTCTAGGAAGCTGTGTGTGTGAGCTGCGTGTAAGCTCAGAGAGACGCATGGGGCTGACCCGGTTTCCATGAGCTGCCTCTGGGCGCACACGGTTTCAAACAGGGGTTCCCGTGAACCCGTTCCCGGGAACCCCTGGTTTCAAACGGTTGACGGTTGGGCACCAGCAGGGTGGGACTCGCTGGAGTGCATGAGAGTCGCTGGTGTGCACGCGCGGGCGGGGCGGGGGAAATTCGGCGGAAATTCGAGGGAAATTCAGCCAAAACTCGAATGGAACTCGACAGAAACTCGACAGAAACTGCAGTAGTTCATTGTGACATGAATATGAGCGATACCATCAATCAATCGATCGCTGAAATAACTAACAATATCTAGTTTCGCACTGAGAGTAAAGTTCGGGCCCGACCGGAGACTCGGCTGCTCGGCGGTACCCTGCTTCCGGCGCGCGCGGCGCGCGTCAAGAAGTGCGGGTAAGTCTGACGGTCAATCGGGTCAGGATCCGCAAATTTTAGCGTCTCGGTGAGACCACCAAGATGGGCAAGACAGTAGCTGCAGCACTACCCACCGGTGTCATGAAGGCTCGACACTCAAGCATATACTGGCTGGTTGCGTATCTGTATATATAACTAGGCTCCTCAGGGGCATAGGAGGCAAAAGACATAACACCAGGTCGGTATGGGCCGGCGTGTAGTAATCAACTCTGCCCTCGCTCACGCTTCAATGCAGGGCGTGTGTGGCCTTCCGCCCGCCTTCCAAAACGCAACAGCCCCCGCCTCTCCTCGCCAGCCGCTCACAGCCGAAACTCTGCTTCTTTCTTTATCAGCCACAAACATCAGCCACGCACAAAGCCTCGGAAACAACGCCTCGGAAACTTCCTCCCAACTAGTGCGCGGCCACAGCTCCCCTACCGAACGTCGCAGCACCTATCCGACCGGGCGACAGTGTGACAAACAGGGGCAAGAACAAGGCGAAGCAAAGCAGAAGAGGGGCCCGAATGTGTACGACGGCGGGCGGGCCGAATGCGGTGCAACACGCCACGCATCAGCTACGC